>NW_026969018.1:0-57873 GCF_028390025.1 Pseudophryne corroboree
TGGAAGAGCGCCCCCTTTCCTCAGCTTCTTCATGTTTTTCTCTATTTTTCTTCTGCTCAACATACTATATTTTGGCCTTTGTCTTTGCTTTGATATTGCATCCTGCATCGCCTTTTTAAGCATCTCCTCATCATCCTTGAACCAAACGGTCTTTTTTGGTTTATCTGCGCTCTTTTTATTGATCTCCTCTTCTCCTGCCACGATGTCCTCACTCACTCCTGTAATGTCTGGGATGTCCTCCCTCACTTCTGTGATGGCCGGGATGTTCTCAATCACTTCTGTGATGGCCGGGATGTTCTCAATCACTTCTGTGATGGCCAGAATGTCCTCACTCACTTCTGTGATGGCCGGGATGGTCTCAATCACTTCTGTGATGGCCGGGATGTTCTCAATCACTTCTGTGATGGTCGGGATGTCCTCACTCACTTCTGTGATGGCCGGGATGTTCTCAATCACTTCTGTGATGGTCGGGATGTCCTCACTCACTTCTGTGATGGCCGTGATGTTCTCACTCTGGTCTGCGATGTTAATGTTATCAGTTATCTCGGCCACATTCGCTTCTACATCGGTCTCTGAAGTCTTTTTTGACTTTCGTTTCATCCTAAAAGCAGAAGAACAATGAAAAGTGCTCAGTAGCAGATCACAGACAGGATCTATGGGGTCTCCATATCCTATATGATATGCAGCGCAGTGTATAGAGGCACATTATATAACATGGTGGCATAATTGTAGCCCAGTAAAAAATAAATAAATAAATGTTGCCTGAGGATTACAATATGTATATATATATATATCCCTATATACTAACTATTTAATTCCTGAGTAAATGTATGAAATATGCATTATTCTATTTAATGCCGTTGTAAATATATGAACTATATTTAAATTGGTTAATGCAATCCTTGTCATGTGTATATATATATTGAAGGGTTGATGGTGGGGAGCAGTGAGGGTGAACTGTGCAGCTTTTAATGGGTGATGTGGTACTGTGGCACGAGCTGGACTCCAGAGAAGCTTCCAGGAGCTCTCGTGCTGCTCATAGATATGCCCGGATTGAGAGAGCCGTTGGACCAAGCTCGTGGAGGAAGCGGGAGTGAGAGCCGCGAGGACGGGTGCCTGAGGAGGAGACGGAGGGAGAGGAACGACGATGGGGCAGTGAAGGCTACCTGGAGTGACTGACGCACCTGAATTGATCCGGAGTTTGGAGTGAAGGACTCCGGTGTGCGTATCGGTTGCTCCGGTGGCGTGTGGAGAACTGTCCGAGTGGCCATAACAGTGGTGAGCAGCAGTGTGACTTGAAGCAGCTGTTCCCGCTTGACGGAGCGGAGGAGGAGGCTGGTGACGGAAGGAGACGCTGGCGGCGTCATCGATGAGGTACCCGGAGTATACTCCCTCCCGGCTGGGCGGATCATAGGCGGCACTATACAATATACCATCCCCAAAGAGGGAGGTATGATGACAGAACCAGAGCACCAGATATATTACTGATGAGCCGGTAACAGCCATTCCCCTGTAGTGTTCTCTTCAGCAATTCAGCCCAGAGTCAGTCCTGTCATTGACTATTAAACTAAGGATTATAACTGCCTCAGCATTGTCAGGGACAATTAGTACTGTACTCAGATGTGCCTCAGCCCTCCTCATCA
This sequence comes from Pseudophryne corroboree, assembly GCF_028390025.1. Lineage (NCBI taxonomy): Eukaryota > Metazoa > Chordata > Amphibia > Anura > Myobatrachidae > Pseudophryne > Pseudophryne corroboree. The sequence goes on from NW_026969018.1 coordinate 1,644, forward strand.
TTATCATAGATACGCAGTATAGTACACATATAATGCCCTCAGTGTATTCAACTCAGTGTTTATGTTATAGACTTTTCACGCACCTTGTACTGAGGAAATAAACGGTGTGACTGCCCACATTTATCAGCACTATATTACCCAGTGTTACTGGAGACCCAACGTTGCAATAGTTCGGTCAGAACTATTCGGACTATTCATTCAGTCTGTCAGTAGTTTCGCCAGTGGAATAGCACCATGGTAATTCCTTAGCAATCATCACATTCTGCGGAAATTATTGCTTGATTCGCAGCTTCAGTAATAAGTTACTACAGGGACGCAGATATATGTATAATTAGCATCCAATACTAAAACCCGGAGTATATGAGTTCCCGTGCCAAGTACCCTGAAAGTCTACACTACCCTCGTTATGTTATTATATGCTCCGAACTGTCTCCTAATGGAATATCTCTTTCCGAGCTTTTCTATAACCAAAGTAATTGGGGGAGAAAGATCCTAAAGTGGTTCTGTATCACCTCCAAGGGAGATATAGATATATTGAGAAAGTCCTATGCCCCAGTTGTGTGGGCCAGTGTGGAATAACGAGTAGAATAGTTCATATTAATCATCTTGACTATTATAATAAAGGTGGTAACCCCAACATAGCCACCTTGCATTTATAGATACGCCTGTGCATGTAATATTAACCTGCTAATACATAATCTGTGGGCTCTAAATAGGCATTTGATACTTCCCGAACAGTATCCTTGTATAACCCTGACACGGACTATCCTGGAAAAGTTACAAAATGGGGTTTATGTAGATGGAAATCTCGTATAAAGGTACCATAATCACCAGTCCAGTGATTATTTAGCTAAGAAGACCTCAGGAATACAAAAGGAAAAAAAACTGGGCCCCAACAGTGCACCAACGACATCCAACTGGTATACCCAACGCTTAAGATTCATACTGTATTGGGACTGATAATATTATAGTCAATTTAGTGATAATCTATATGATGACCCTATTTAAATTAATTTGTTGTATGGTATAGTATGTAATATTCCATGTATATTACTATATGTTGGTAAATTATATTATTGTTTTGCGAGTAATGATTCCAATTGCCCATAAACATTAGTACGGTACCCTGAACTTAAATTTAAGAAGTGTTTATTCTGTGAAGAAAGGAAATGAGAAAGTAATAAAGTTCTACTAATAAATACTTACCGTTTAAGGGGATGGTTTGTCTCAGTCATCTGAAGATCAGAACCTGAAAAACACAAGAATATATAACAGGTAAATACAACATCTCAACTACCCCCCCGAGACTGTAAATATATCACTACGTGTCTCAGCTTTCCCAAGCAAGCCTGGGGTGGATCTATCATTGCTTGGGTGGAGGCACTCTGTCATATGTATTAAGTAACCCCTGGAGGTGAAAAAGGGGTTACATAATGTATACAGCACCAGTCCCTATCTGTACTCTCCTAATGTTGGGAGGCTCATTGTTACATGTGGAAACATAATTTATTGTGTGTCTGACAGTGTGCGCTTCTGCGGATATATTGTGACAAATCATGTTGTCTTATGGTCAAATGAATGATGCAGGAAATAGGAATTTGTGCAGATATAGTTGTGTGTGGGTGAATGTCACTTATTGGCCTGCACGTGTCCTCATGAAAACTATATGCATTGCTTTTCCTGTGTGACTTCTCTGTGCTTTTCAGTCATGTGTCATGTCATGAACACATGGAGTTGTCTGTTTTTATAGAAGTGTATCTAGTATTTTATAATATAGGGACAGGGGGTGGTAACACTGATAATACAGGGATGGGTGGTAACACTGATAATATAGGATTGGTGGCGGTAACACTGATGATACAGGGACAGGGGGAGGTAACAATGATAATTAGGGAAGGATAGCCATTGGTGTGCTCACCATCGATGGTTACCATCTATGGTTAGTACTTAGTTTCATCATAGATGGTTACCATAGTGAACCTAAGTGGCCATTGATGGAACAATCTATTTTATGGTAGATCATCAATGGTTTCACCCACACATGGTCAGCCCTGTTCTTTCATTGAATAGCCTGTAGGCCAATCACAGTCTGGGGGCGGGGCTTCAAGGTCTTGGCGGTGGAGCGATGCTTTGTGTCCCGAGACTCATAGGAAAAAGATCTGTTGCTTTTATACAATCGATGGTGGGAAACCATTTGGTTCTCCCCCATCAATGGCAAAAGTGTTCGGCATCGGGCATAGACCATCGATGAATTTAAAGATGGTTGATGGCCATCACTAGTGACAATATAGGGACAGGGAATTGTAAGACTGAAAACACAGGGACAGGGGTGGTAATATTGTCCATCTCTGTTGGCATTAGGGCGAGGAATGAACCTGTGGGCACAGCCCTACTCCACCTAATGCTAAATCTGCCCCTGGAAAAGACTGGAGACAGACGCTCCTACCAGCCACATAGATCACACCGGTTGTAGTGGGAAATAATAATACAGTAATAAATACTCCTTTTATCTAGGTAAATAACCTGTAACACTATCTGTATAGGATATTAGTGACTTACCAGATGTAAATACAGAAGGCCCCCTGCACTGCAATGGTCATCAGGAAGAATGTAAAAGCCGCTATCAGCAATCCTTCAGTCACATGGCGATTATGGGGAAATATGAAAGAGAGAAACAGGTAATATGAATAAACGTCATGTCATTTACAGCCATGTTACACATACTATATCTCATTCCTTATATGTAACCATGATGGAAACAACATTGTATTACATGGCTCCCAGTTGTGCATTAGAATGCTCTCATTACATTGTGCTCTGTGCACATAACAATCGGCTGCCTCACATAGAGTGTAATAGGAGTATGGGAGCAGCGGCCGTCGTCTGATCTAGAGCAGCCCAATGGTGTGTTACAGTCCCATGTATATTGTAATCTCCGCCACTAACCTGGGAACGCCCCACACTGTGCACTCTGCACCTGCTGCTATATTATACACTGCAACACAAAGCTGACTTATGCATATGGGCACAATACTAGGTAAATGATGCCACCATCAGTAGAACATCACTGCCAGCTGCAGATGTATCTTACCCCCCCCCCACAGATGCCGCCCTTGTGGCCACTAACCCCTATTACTGATACATTGCACATATATGCTGTAACTTGCATCACTATAACCTACCTGTGTCCTTAGCAGTGTTGGGGTCCTTGGTCCTCGGGGGACTGCCAGGGGCTGATGTAAGGCCATGGAGAGAATAGAGAAGATAAAGCAATGTTTAGAGTAAAGTATAAATAATGAGCAATATTGTCTTCCCCAAGTGACCCTGACATGAGATTCCCTGTGTGTTATGGATGTGCTGCTGTCTCTTGTTACACAGGTATACGAGTAGTGTGATGTAAATAACATGGGTGCCCACCTTGGTATATTCTCCCCGTTACTTAGCACTCATTCCGTGTGACACATCAATGTGGGGCTCACCAATAGCAGCCATCGCCCATCATGTGTGGCATTGCAGCCACTGTGGAACTAACCATTCCGGTATGTCCTGCCACAGTTTTGCTGTTAAGGCATGCTAAAACTGTGGCAGGGCATGCTGGGATGTGTAGTTCCACATTGGATGGTGTCCCACACGTTGCTTACACCTGCTGTAGATACAGGTGAGTAGGAACCCAAAAGCCAAATATTTCCCCCAATACTATTGTCACACAATGTATTCAGTGTAATAGCACTCAGTGTATAACTAGTGCTGTGCAGTGTGTGTTATAATGTATAGTATGCTGTGTATTATGTATGCTGTGTCCTTATATCCGCTGAGGTATACAGGTGAGGTATACATGTGTCTATGGCTCTATTGTGGCAAATAATATAATATATTTCTGCTTAGTTACAGTTCTTACATTAATGAAGATGACACTTACCGTCAGTAGTTGGTATTGGCGCACCTTTGCCAGGTGTTATAATCAGGCATATTAGCAAAAATGTTTTTACGCACTCGATACACGAGCTTCTCATTTTCACTTCCATCTCCTCTGAAAACTACCTATCAAAAGGCTGGAACTGTAACAGTCTGTGATATCACCCTGGCTCAGCTGCATTGTGATGCGCCTGTGATGTCATAGTCGCAGGAAGTGGCCGGAACCTTATTAGGGACATTCTGTGCAGGGAAATTATAATCTGATGTGTTTCAAAAATAAGTGCTAGAAATTATAATAATATCACTAATATTAATGTGCTGTTAGCTCACAGATGCTATTTCACACAGCTAATCATTACTCATTCATATATGGTCTACATCAGCGGTCTTATCCTTTTGATTAGGACACATATTATGGGTATAATATTATATAGGGAGGGTAGTTATGATCCCCTTTCTCCGAATGGCTTTTGTACTACCAAATAAGTGACTAGTATTAGTAGTCCTATGGACTGAGCCCTCCTCACTATGTATATTAAAAATAAAAAAAAATGGGAGGAATTAAACAGGGTTCCCCATGAGCTGACTTGCTGTGGAGATGTATGTATTATATAATGCACTGTCTGCTGTGACGGGTGGTCTTCAGTATGCCGAATGTCGGGATCCCGGCGCATAGTATACCGGCGCCGGGATCCCGACACACGGCATACCGACAGCCATTCTACCTTGTGGGGGTACACAACCCCCCTGGAGGGAAAATAAATAGCGCACGCCACCGTGCCCGCAAGGGGCTCCTTTGCGCGCGCCACACTGTCGGTATGCCGGCTGTCAGGCTCCCAGCGCCGGTATGCTGGTCGCCGGGAGCCCGACCGTCGGCATGCATGATGTAAGCGTGTGTGTGTTAGCGGTCTGCATGATAGAAGCATGTTAGTGTTAGTGGTTTTGCATGACATAAGTATGTGAATGTTAGCGGTCTGCATGACATAAGCATGTGTGTGTGTTAGAGGTCTGTATGACGTAAGCGTGTTAATGTTAGTGGGTCTGCATGATGTAAGCGTGTTAGTGGGTCTGCATGACATAAGGTTGTGAGTGTTAGCAGTCTACATGATGTAAGCATTCATGTGTGTGTTAGCGGGTCTGCATGACATAAGCATGTTAGTGTTAGCTGGTCTGCATGATATAAGCATGTTACTTTTAGCGGGTCTGCATGACATAAGTGTGTTAACGGTCTACATGACATAAGCATGTGTGTGTTAGTGGAACTGTATGACGTAAGTGTGTTTGTGTTAGTGGGACTGCATGACATAAGAAAGTGTGTGTTAGCAGGTCTGCATGATGTAAGCGTGTGTGTTAGTGGGACTGCATGACATAATGGTGTGTGTACTAGCGGGTCTGCATGACATAAGCATGTTAGTGTTAGCGGGTCTGCATGACATAATGGTGTGTGTACTAGCAGGTCTGCATGATATAAGCATGTTAGTGTTAGCGGGTCTGCGTGACATAATGGTGTGTGTACTAGCGGGTCTGCATGACATAAGCATGTGTGTGTTAGCAGGTCTGCATGACATAAGGGTGTGTGTACTAGCGGGTCTGCTTTATGGAAGGATGTGAGTGTTATTAATAAAATTGCTTATTTATATAGCACAATGAGATTTACAGTACATTATATTTGTCTTACTTATCAGGCTTTACAGAACAAATGACATAATACAAATGCACACACACAAGGGTTATTTTTGTCAAAATCCTGAGTTTTTAAAGTGTGGGAGGAAACTAATGCAAACATAGGGAGCACATACAAACTCCAAACCAACTAGCCCTCTGTGGGAATTGAACTTATGCCTTAGTGCTGTGAGGCAGTAATGCTTACCATTACGCCAGCATACAGGTGTGAGTATTAGCTAGCCTATGCAATGCCAGGTTGTATGTATTGGCTAATCTGCTTGAAATGAGAGTATTTATTTTTTTATTTCCAGTTATTTATATAGCGTACACATATTCCGCAGCGCTGTACAGAGAGTAACTGTTAGCGTGTGTGCAGGTCAGCATGATGCATGTATACATGGGTCTGCATGATTATGTTACTGTATAATTACTGTGCAGGTATCAGAGGTGGCAGAGGCTAATACAGTAGAGCAATTTAAGCATGCTTAGAAAAAACATAAGGATCTCCTAAGGACCAAATAGATTTTGAGGTTATTATACGGTTAACAAAGGGGCAGACTAGATGGACCAAGAATTTCTTTTCTGCTGTCACAGTCTATGTTTCTTTGTTATATATTTGAAGATATATCGCCCTTTGGATGTGGTGAACAGCCAACACGATAGTCTGTGAACGATATATCGGGGGTACACAACCATCGATAGGCTCACGATTCATTGGCCGATATATATATATATTATCTGTGTATAGTTTGTGTGTTCTCATCATGTTTACATGGTTTTCCTCCAGGTTCTTATTGCTTCTTCCCATGCGCCAAACCCATGCTGTTATCTTATTTAGCTTCTGATAAAAGGAGAATAATAATTTTAGTTTGTATGTGTGTATATTGATAGGGAATATATAGAGTGTAAGCTCCACTGGGGCAGGGACTGATGTGAATGACTATTCTCTGTACAGCGCTGTATAATATGTGTGCGCTATATAAAAAACTGTAAGTAAATAACAAATACAGATAGGCTACTGATTATACAAATAGACAGTTCCATTAGTGATAGGTGACAGCTGTGGTAAATGCACTGTCCGTTCACATTGACACTTTAGTTGAACAGGTAACAGATCAGAAATGCAGTGGATTCCAGTGCTGGCCTTTCAGTCATTCGGAAATGTGACTCCAGTCACTGATGGGTCATTTACTATTGGATTCAATAAAACCCATTTTAGTCATTATACAAACTGCAGTAGACAGTTCATGGTGCGAGCCCTAAATGGGGGAAATCCCAATGCTCAGTTAGTAACTGCTTGGGAACCTGATTAATTTGAATTCAATACTCCTAATGATTCCATTTATCTATGATACCACAGATTAAACAGCAGTTGCCCACTCTATAAAACCCTCCTGAAACCAACTGCCTAAAAACACATAAGGTATCCACTCAACCTTCTACCATGACTACCCACCTGTATGGGTGATGAGGCTGCCCCAGTAAGGGGGTCCAGCAGATGTATATCAGTCAATGAAGGTGAGCGCACCTAAAGCCAGACAATATATAAACTCCAACCACATTCCAAATCAAAAACAGGTAACTTGACGTTCTTTCCCGCCCCAAAATAGCCAACGGAAAACTACCAACAACCGCATATGATAAACAAGGAGGGAGGGTGGGAAGACTAAAACAAAAGTGGCTGACCCAGCCCCCTCACCAGACACAAAATACCATTTAACCTCCACCCTCTACCCCTAACACCTGATGTCCTTACAGGCCCGACCCAGTCTATGAGGTTTAACCCACTCCATTCCTATTCTGTCCTTATGTTCTTCGTAGTAGGGTATCTGTTGCCCCCTACCTGCAGCTCTCAGCTTGTTGCATACAACAACCCAGGACTCACCACGTGGAGGTGGCTGCAGCTCGAGTCCCACCCACCTCCCACCCTGCCATGTTGTAGCGTGCTCAGCCGAGCACTGCTCACTGTTCTAGCGGCTTCTAATCTGTTTTTAGAATGAAACGTTGGCATTACTGCCCATGACCGGAGAGTAGACCTAGTGAAATTATCACAGCTCAGCTCATCACAGCACATTCCAGGGGCCTCAGTCACTAATTTGATGATTCATCCCACAGTTTGGCAGCGTGAAGGGAACGGAACACAGAATGGATTTATTCCATCCATGTACATTTGAGTGAGTACATCTGAGGGTGGAGGACCGGAGGGCACAACGGAGTTCCAGAGCCTGGCAACAACACCCTCAGGGCAGCAGGAGGACAGTCAAAGATGGATAAGGAGGAGTCTCACTTTAGCCACAGGATCAGGATGAATTAGCAGGATATTCCAGATGTTAACATGGCTTTAATGTGCAAAGTGCCAGTAGTATGGAAGAGCGCCCCCTTTCCTCAGCTTCTTCATGTTTTTCTCTATTTTTCTTCTGCTCAACATACTATATTTTGGCCTTTGTCTTTGCTTTGATATTGCATCCTGCATCGCCTTTTTAAGCATCTCCTCATCATCCTTGAACCAAACGGTCTTTTTTGGTTTATCTGCGCTCTTTTTATTGATCTCCTCTTCTCCTGCCACGATGTCCTCACTCACTCCTGTAATGTCTGGGATGTCCTCCCTCACTTCTGTGATGGCCGGGATGTTCTCAATCACTTCTGTGATGGCCGGGATGTTCTCAATCACTTCTGTGATGGCCAGAATGTCCTCACTCACTTCTGTGATGGCCGGGATGGTCTCAATCACTTCTGTGATGGCCGGGATGTTCTCAATCACTTCTGTGATGGTCGGGATGTCCTCACTCACTTCTGTGATGGCCGGGATGTTCTCAATCACTTCTGTGATGGTCGGGATGTCCTCACTCACTTCTGTGATGGCCGTGATGTTCTCACTCTGGTCTGCGATGTTAATGTTATCAGTTATCTCGGCCACATTCGCTTCTACATCGGTCTCTGAAGTCTTTTTTGACTTTCGTTTCATCCTAAAAGCAGAAGAACAATGAAAAGTGCTCAGTAGCAGATCACAGACAGGATCTATGGGGTCTCCATATCCTATATGATATGCAGCGCAGTGTATAGAGGCACATTATATAACATGGTGGCATAATTGTAGCCCAGTAAAAAATAAATAAATAAATGTTGCCTGAGGATTACAATATGTATATATATATATCCCTATATACTAACTATTTAATTCCTGAGTAAATGTATGAAATATGCATTATTCTATTTAATGCCGTTGTAAATATATGAACTATATTTAAATTGGTTAATGCAATCCTTGTCATGTGTATATATATATTGAAGGGTTGATGGTGGGGAGCAGTGAGGGTGAACTGTGCAGCTTTTAATGGGTGATGTGGTACTGTGGCACGAGCTGGACTCCAGAGAAGCTTCCAGGAGCTCTCGTGCTGCTCATAGATATGCCCGGATTGAGAGAGCCGTTGGACCAAGCTCGTGGAGGAAGCGGGAGTGAGAGCCGCGAGGACGGGTGCCTGAGGAGGAGACGGAGGGAGAGGAACGACGATGGGGCAGTGAAGGCTACCTGGAGTGACTGACGCACCTGAATTGATCCGGAGTTTGGAGTGAAGGACTCCGGTGTGCGTATCGGTTGCTCCGGTGGCGTGTGGAGAACTGTCCGAGTGGCCATAACAGTGGTGAACAGCAGTGTGACTTGAAGCGGCTGTTCCCGCTTGACGGAGCGGAGGAGGAGGCTGGTGACGGAAGGAGACGCTGGCGGCGTCATCGATGAGGTACCCGGAGTATACTCCCTCCCGGCTGGGCGGATCATAGGCGGCACTATACAATATACCATCCCCAAAGAGGGAGGTATGATGACAGAACCAGAGCACCAGATATATTACTGATGAGCCGGTAACAGCCATTCCCCTGTAGTGTTCTCTTCAGCAATTCAGCCCAGAGTCAGTCCTGTCATTGACTATTAAACTAAGGATTATAACTGCCTCAGCATTGTCAGGGACAATTAGTACTGTACTCAGATGTGCCTCAGCCCTCCTCATCATTATCATAGATATGCAGTATAGTACACATATAATGCCCTCAGTGTATTCAACTCAGTGTTTATGTTATAGACTTTTCACGCACCTTGTACTGAGGAAATAAACGGTGTGACTGCCCACATTTATCAGCACTATATTACCCAGTGTTACTGGAGACCCAACGTTGCAATAGTTCGGTCAGAACTATTCGGACTATTCATTCAGTCTGTCAGTAGTTTCGCCAGTGGAATAGCACCATGGTAATTCCTTAGCAATCATCACATTCTGCGGAAATTATTGCTTGATTCGCAGCTTCAGTAATAAGTTACTACAGGGACGCAGATATATGTATAATTAGCATCCAATACTAAAACCCGGAGTATATGAGTTCCCGTGCCAAGTACCCTGAAAGTCTACACTACCCTCGTTATGTTATTATATGCTCCGAACTGTCTCCTAATGGAATATCTCTTTCCGAGCTTTCCTATAACCAAAGTAATTGGGGGAGAAAGATCCTAAAGTGGTTCTGTATCACCTCCAAGGGAGATATAGATATATTGAGAAAGTCCTATGCCCCAGTTGTGTGGGCCAGTGTGGAATAACGAGTAGAATAGTTCATATTAATCATCTTGACTATTATAATAAAGGTGGTAACCCCAACATAGCCACCTTGCATTTATAGATACGCCTGTGCATGTAATATTAACCTGCTAATACATAATCTGTGGGCTCTAAATAGGCATTTGATACTTCCCGAACAGTATCCTTGTATAACCCTGACACGGACTATCCTGGAAAAGTTACAAAATGGGGTTTATGTAGATGGAAATCTCGTATAAAGGTACCATAATCACCAGTCCAGTGATTATTTAGCTAAGAAGACCTCAGGAATACAAAAGGAAAAAAAACTGGGCCCCAACAGTGCACCAACGACATCCAACTGGTATACCCAACGCTTAAGATTCATACTGTATTGGGACTGATAATATTATAGTCAATTTAGTGATAATCTATATGATGACCCTATTTAAATTAATTTGTTGTATGGTATAGTATGTAATATTCCATGTATATTACTATATGTTGGTAAATTATATTATTGTTTTGCGAGTAATGATTCCAATTGCCCATAAACATTAGTACGGTACCCTGAACTTAAATTTAAGAAGTGTTTATTCTGTGAAGAAAGGAAATGAGAAAGTAATAAAGTTCTACTAATAAATACTTACCGTTTAAGGGGATGGTTTGTCTCAGTCATCTGAAGATCAGAACCTGAAAAACACAAGAATATATAACAGGTAAATACAACATCTCAACTACCCCCCCCGAGACTGTAAATATATCACTACGTGTCTCAGCTTTCCCAAGCAAGCCTGGGGTGGATCTATCATTGCTTGGGTGGAGGCACTCTGTCATATGTATTAAGTAACCCCTGGAGGTGAAAAAGGGGTTACATTTGGAGGCACTGCTGAGATCCCAAGACTCAGTGGTTGATATCGAAACTATACATTATGGAAGAAATTACCAACGCCGATATCTATAGGTGGTGTAAAGAAAAGGGCGTGGAACCCTTATGCAGCTTTGGGCTGGTTGGAAAACTTTCATTAGCCAGTGATGATGCAGTCATTCAGGCTGTGGAGCAATTATATGGGATTAGTCAACCATGTACTGTTGATCGATGGAAAGGACAAGAGGGAGAAACTTTCGCCATTTTACTTAGTAATAGACTTCCTTTGGATAACACATTACTACCCAGTATGGTGGTGGTTGAAGATGTCCCTGGGCGAAAAGTTCAACTATTATGGCCGGAAAGTATGGAAGAAGCAGCCACACCAGGAGACGAGATGGGAAATGATACCACGGCAGCAGGAGACTGTTTTCATATCCATAGTGGGGAGGATCTGACAGAGAATGTGGACGAATCTACTGGGAAAGGAGTGGAAACAATGATGAATAAAATGGTTAGTCAGATGGAGCGATTACATTATGAAGGGGGATATAGAAGACTCAGGATTTTCTCGGGTATTTCCCCTGTGCCTGCGGGTGAAGAAACCTACGATACTTGGAGAGAGGCAGCCATTCAACACTCTGAAGAGTGGCAATGTCCCGAGCATATCAAAAGACAACGTATAGTGGAAAGTCTCCGGGGACCCGCTATGAGGGTGATTCAAGCCACAAGGAGGAGTAAATCTACAGCTACTCTGAAGGATTATCTAGAGGCTTTGGATTTTTCCTATGGCACCATGGAGGATGTAGGGGATTTGATGTCAAGATTACATCGCACCTATCAGGAACCGGGGGAGACTCTAACTCAATATATTTATAGAGTGGATAGATTGATTTACCAAATTGTAGAGAAAGGGGGGATCGATAAGGAGGCGGTAGATGAAAACAGAATGCGACAGGTTCTGAAAGGAGCTCTCACTCTTAATCCAGTTGCACAAAGACTACGGTGTACCCGGCGGTCAGGATCAGCACCAAGTCTCACCGAACTTGTGAAGGAGGTCAAGTTAGAAGAAGTCCAAATCGAGAATCGAGACAAGACTATTAAAAGAGTCAAAGCTATCATACCTGCTATCCCTGCCCCCACCTCCTCTGTTATGGATGATCGATTGATTAAATTGTTGGAAGATCAAAATAAAAAAATAGACCAATTGATTGCGTTACAGAGTACAGCTTCATCAAGGCCATACTGGTCATCGGACTCAAACAGAGGAAGGACAAGGGGAAGTGGTAGTCGTGGGAATATGCTTTGTTATAATTGTGGACAACCAGGACATAGATCCTTTGAATGCTCCGTGAGTGGTATGGAAAGGAATGGAAGAATGTCGTTTTACCACCGGTCCAGAGATGAGCAGATGGAAAACCCCAACGGGAGTACTGTGAACCCCTCACAGGCTCCCCAACAATAAATGTTCATGCTATGGGGAGTGCCCAGTGGTCTGATGCTATTCCAGACAGTCTCATGGGACATGCACCATTAATGAAAGCTTTGATAAATGGACAGGAATGTATGGTGTTGTTGGACAGTGGGTCACAAGTGTCCATTGTATTTGAAACATGGTACCGGGAGAATCTGTCAACTGTTCCCATTCAAGCTCTTAGCGGTCTTACAGTATGGGGCCTCAGTGAACAGAAGTATCCGTATTTGGGGTACATAGTTACACAACTTACTTTGGAACCTGGATTAATTACCCCTAATGAGTCTATTCCATTGGTTGCCCTAATCTGCCCTGATTCCCCTGGAGATAATGGCCACTTGTCCGCCATAGTGGGTACTAATACCAATATGTTTAGAAACTTAAAGCAATGGTGTGATAAACAAGACAGAGGAAATAATGAAGAGATGAGATCATCGATAGAACCAGAAACAGTTCACTGTAACTTTTTGGAAAGTCATCCCGATCGAATGGTTACCCCTTTGTCTACTGGGTCTCCGGGATATTACCACCAATTGAATCTGGAAGAGTGTTTTCATGGGAGTGATATTGATCAGCCACGAAAAAAACTACTAATGGAGCAACTCATGTTAAGGGAAGATGTTTTTTCAAAAAGTGATTGGGATCTAGGGACTGCCTCGGGTGTTGAACATCATATCAGATTGACAAATAATACTCCATTCCGAGAGAGATCCAGGAGATTGGCTCCAGCTGATTTCGAAGACGTCAGGAGTCACCTTAGGAATTTGTTGGAAAATAATGTTATCGCTGATTCCGAGAGTCAGTATGCTTCACCTATTGTGGTTGCTCGGAAAAAGACCGGAGAAATTCGTCTATGTATAGACTATCGTACTCTTAACAATAGAACCGTGACTGATCAGTACACTGTACCTAAAGTAGACGAGGCTTTGGATTGCCTTCAAGGGAGCCAGTGGTTCTCCGTTCTTGATCTACGATGCGGGTACTATCAGATCCCCATGAGTAAGGAGGATAGAGCCAAAACCGCCTTCATCTGCCCTATTGGGTTCTACGAGTTCTTAAAGATGCCCCAAGGAATCAAGGGAGCACCGGCTACTTTCCAACGAACCATGGAACAAACTGTAGGTGACATGTGTTATCGGGAAGTATTAGTGTACCTAGACGATATCATTGTGTTTGGGAAAGATCTAGATGAACACAATGCCAGATTACTGAAAGTATTAGATCGTCTACGAGCCCGAGGGCTAAAGTTGTCAGCTGAAAAATGTAAACTGTGTAGATCTTCAGTTAAATATCTGGGACATGTGGTGAGTCGGAACGGAATAGCCACAGACCCAGATAAAGTGGCCACGGTGAAGAAATGGCCCCGACCCACCAACCTTAAAGAATTGAGGTCTTTTCTGGGTTTCTGCGGCTACTACCGGAAATTTGTAGAGCACTATTCCAAAATCGCTAAACCATTGACAGATTTAACCAGAGGATATCCGCCAGTCAATAAAGACCGAAGGAAGAAATCAGATGTAGACATGTCTTACCATAAGCCCCGAGAATTGTTTGGAAACAGGTGGACGGACCAGTGTGAGGAAGCATTTGTTACTCTGAAAGATCGCCTCACTAAATCTCCTGTGTTGGCATATGCTATACCTGATTTGCCTTACGAAGTACACATAGATGCCTCCTTAGACGGGCTTGGAGGAGTGTTGTACCAAAAACAAGCGCAACTATTGAGACCCATTGCCTATGTTAGTAGAGGAATTTCCAGTAGTGAAAGAAATTATCCAGTCCACAAGTTGGAATTTCTCGCATTAAAATGGGTGGTTAGCGAAAAATTGCATGACTATCTTTATGGAGCTCAATTCATTGTACAGACGGATAACAATCCACTTACTTATGTACAGACATCCGCTAAACTTGATGCCACTGGACACCGATGGCTTGCAGCCCTTACCAACTATGACTTCACTATCAAATATAGGCCAGGTATTAATAATCAGGCTGCGGATGCTCTATCTAGAATGCCTCATACGGAAGCTCCAGGAGGTGACTCTGACTGGATTGAAGTACCCGCTGGAGTAGTGAAAGGACTGTGCCGACATATTAGTATCACCAGAAATCAAGAAGTGGCTGCTGTATATGATATAGGAGCTTCTGAAATAGCTATTCCACCTTCCTATTGTAGATTAGGAAGGGTTGAACTGCAGGGGTTAGGGATAATAACCTCCGAACAACTAGCTCAAGAACAACGAAATGACCCCAATATTCTTCCTATTGTTCGGATTATCGAAGATCATACTTATCAGTTACATCGCTCTCAATTACCAACTAAGGCACAAGTATTGATGCGACAGTACAGGAAGTTAACTATTCTGAATGGGGTATTATATCGGAAAGTACTTAAGAAGGACGGAGGTACTAAAATGCAGATAGTATTACCAACCAAGTATCAGCAGATGGTGCTAGAAGCATTGCATGATCACCATGGTCACCTTGGGTATGATAAAACCCAGGGGTTGGTGTCCGATCGTTTTTTCTGGGCTCATATGAATCAGGATATAGAACGATTCTGTAGAACCTGCGGGAATTGTATTCTCCGAAAAAAATTACCTATATCTACCGTTCCATTAGTTAATATCACCAGCACGGGACCTATGGAATTAGTATGCATCGATTTTCTCACCTTAGATGGCCCTGGCAGATCAGACTGTCATATTCTTGTAGTAACTGACCATTTCACGAGGTATGCCCAAGCCTACTTAACTGTGAACCAGACTGCAATAACTGTGGCAAGAACATTGTGGGAGAAATTCTTTGTACATTACGGGTTGCCAGCAAGGATTCATTCCGATCAAGGTCGCGAATTTGAGAGTAAAGTAATTCGAGAACTGTGTCATTGCTGTGGTATAACTAAATCCCGCACTACCCCTTATCATCCCCAAGGAGACCCTCAGCCTGAGCGATTTAACAGAACTTTATTAAACATGTTGGGTACATTAGACTCTAAAAGAAAATCCAACTGGCGGAAATATATTGCTCCTTTAGTGCATGCATATAATTGCACTCGGAACGACACTACCGGATACACCCCATATTATCTCATGTTCGGTCGGGAGGCCAGATTGCCCATAGACATTTGTTTAGGAACTCGTAATAATTCTGGTTCAAATATATCTCACAGCCAGTATGTGAGACAACTTCGTCAACAATTGCGAGAAGCCTATCAACTAGCTGAAAGTGCTGCCCGGAAAATGTGTGACAGAAACAAAGACTATGTTGATGGACACATTAAGGAACACATATTAAAGTCTGGAGATCGAGTGCTGATTAGAGCTCTGGGGTTACCTCGAAGGCAAAAGTTACAGTATAAATGGAAACCCACTCCTTATATAGTATTGAGACAGCTCCCTAACATTCCAGTATACCAACTCGCCCCAGCGAATGGACATGGAAATATGGTCACTTACCATAGAAAACATTTACTCCCTATTGCTCAGGACATTAGATGGGAAAATACTGTATCGTGTCCTATGGAAGATACTGAAGTTGAAAGCATTGGTACACAGAAAATTAACTCTCAGAGTCAGAGAACAGAAGATGAGGAGATTGAGGATGACTCTAATGCAGGATATTATTATTGGGATAGTGAACCTTGGGGATCCCAAACCCATGTATTGGATTCATATACTGGGGGACAAGAAAAAATACCCTCTTCATGTAATAGGGTAGAACAGGATAGTATTGGAAGCCATGATGGTAATGGAATTGAATCACTATGTGAAATAACAGAAGTTCCTGAACAAATCCATTTGGGTAATATGGGAGAAGGAGTTATTCCTGAACCACCACCTATGTCACCTAGGCCTCAAAGGGTTAAGAGGGCACCTAGAATACTCACCTATGACCAGTTAGGCACGCCAACTGAAATTCCCTTGATATTGCAACCCCATATGGTGATGTCATGGCCATATTTTGGATGGAGTGTACCTGGTAATACTTAGAATGACCCTGGGAATGTAAATGTATGTGGTGAAATCCAGTTAACTTTAAAAAAAGTGTAAATGTACTCACCAGGGGGAGAGTGTAGCCCAGTAAAAAATAAATAAATAAATGTTGCCTGAGGATTACAATATGTATATATATATATCCCTATATACTAACTATTTAATTCCTGAGTAAATGTATGAAATATGCATTATTCTATTTAATGCCGTTGTAAATATATGAACTATATTTAAATTGGTTAATGCAATCCTTGTCATGTGTATATATATATTGAAGGGTTGATGGTGGGGAGCAGTGAGGGTGAACTGTGCAGCTTTTAATGGGTGATGTGGTACTGTGGCACGAGCTGGACTCCAGAGAAGCTTCCAGGAGCTCTCGTGCTGCTCATAGATATGCCCGGATTGAGAGAGCCGTTGGACCAAGCTCGTGGAGGAAGCGGGAGTGAGAGCCGCGAGGACGGGTGCCTGAGGAGGAGACGGAGGGAGAGGAACGACGATGGGGCAGTGAAGGCTACCTGGAGTGACTGACGCACCTGAATTGATCCGGAGTTTGGAGTGAAGGACTCCGGTGTGCGTATCGGTTGCTCCGGTGGCGTGTGGAGAACTGTCCGAGTGGCCATAACAGTGGTGAGCAGCAGTGTGACTTGAAGCGGCTGTTCCCGCTTGACGGAGCGGAGGAGGAGGCTGGTGACGGAAGGAGACGCTGGCGGCGTCATCGATGAGGTACCCGGAGTATACTCCCTCCCGGCTGGGCGGATCATAGGCGGCACTATACAATATACCATCCCCAAAGAGGGAGGTATGATGACAGAACCAGAGCACCAGATATATTACTGATGAGCCGGTAACAGCCATTCCCCTGTAGTGTTCTCTTCAGCAATTCAGCCCAGAGTCAGTCCTGTCATTGACTATTAAACTAAGGATTATAACTGCCTCAGCATTGTCAGGGACAATTAGTACTGTACTCAGATGTGCCTCAGCCCTCCTCATCATTATCATAGATACGCAGTATAGTACACATATAATGCCCTCAGTGTATTCAACTCAGTGTTTATGTTATAGACTTTTCACGCACCTTGTACTGAGGAAATAAACGGTGTGACTGCCCACATTTATCAGCACTATATTACCCAGTGTTACTGGAGACCCAACGTTGCAATAGTTCGGTCAGAACTATTCGGACTATTCATTCAGTCTGTCAGTAGTTTCGCCAGTGGAATAGCACCATGGTAATTCCTTAGCAATCATCACATTCTGCGGAAATTATTGCTTGATTCGCAGCTTCAGTAATAAGTTACTACAGGGACGCAGATATATGTATAATTAGCATCCAATACTAAAACCCGGAGTATATGAGTTCCCGTGCCAAGTACCCTGAAAGTCTACACTACCCTCGTTATGTTATTATATGCTCCGAACTGTCTCCTAATGGAATATCTCTTTCCGAGCTTTTCTATAACCAAAGTAATTGGGGGAGAAAGATCCTAAAGTGGTTCTGTATCACCTCCAAGGGAGATATAGATATATTGAGAAAGTCCTATGCCCCAGTTGTGTGGGCCAGTGTGGAATAACGAGTAGAATAGTTCATATTAATCATCTTGACTATTATAATAAAGGTGGTAACCCCAACATAGCCACCTTGCATTTATAGATACGCCTGTGCATGTAATATTAACCTGCTAATACATAATCTGTGGGCTCTAAATAGGCATTTGATACTTCCCGAACAGTATCCTTGTATAACCCTGACACGGACTATCCTGGAAAAGTTACAAAATGGGGTTTATGTAGATGGAAATCTCGTATAAAGGTACCATAATCACCAGTCCAGTGATTATTTAGCTAAGAAGACCTCAGGAATACAAAAGGAAAAAAAACTGGGCCCCAACAGTGCACCAACGACATCCAACTGGTATACCCAACGCTTAAGATTCATACTGTATTGGGACTGATAATATTATAGTCAATTTAGTGATAATCTATATGATGACCCTATTTAAATTAATTTGTTGTATGGTATAGTATGTAATATTCCATGTATATTACTATATGTTGGTAAATTATATTATTGTTTTGCGAGTAATGATTCCAATTGCCCATAAACATTAGTACGGTACCCTGAACTTAAATTTAAGAAGTGTTTATTCTGTGAAGAAAGGAAATGAGAAAGTAATAAAGTTCTACTAATAAATACTTACCGTTTAAGGGGATGGTTTGTCTCAGTCATCTGAAGATCAGAACCTGAAAAACACAAGAATATATAACAGGTAAATACAACATCTCAACTACCCCCCCGAGACTGTAAATATATCACTACGTGTCTCAGCTTTCCCAAGCAAGCCTGGGGTGGATCTATCATTGCTTGGGTGGAGGCACTCTGTCATATGTATTAAGTAACCCCTGGAGGTGAAAAAGGGGTTACATAATGTATACAGCACCAGTCCCTATCTGTACTCTCCTAATGTTGGGAGGCTCATTGTTACATGTGGAAACATAATTTATTGTGTGTCTGACAGTGTGCGCTTCTGCGGATATATTGTGACAAATCATGTTGTCTTATGGTCAAATGAATGATGCAGGAAATAGGAATTTGTGCAGATATAGTTGTGTGTGGGTGAATGTCACTTATTGGCCTGCACGTGTCCTCATGAAAACTATATGCATTGCTTTTCCTGTGTGACTTCTCTGTGCTTTTCAGTCATGTGTCATGTCATGAACACATGGAGTTGTCTGTTTTTATAGAAGTGTATCTAGTATTTTATAATATAGGGACAGGGGGTGGTAACACTGATAATACAGGGATGGGTGGTAACACTGATAATATAGGATTGGTGGCGGTAACACTGATGATACAGGGACAGGGGGAGGTAACAATGATAATTAGGGAAGGATAGCCATTGGTGTGCTCACCATCGATGGTTACCATCTATGGTTAGTACTTAGTTTCATCATAGATGGTTACCATAGTGAACCTAAGTGGCCATTGATGGAACAATCTATTTTATGGTAGATCATCAATGGTTTCACCCACACATGGTCAGCCCTGTTCTTTCATTGAATAGCCTGTAGGCCAATCACAGTCTGGGGGCGGGGCTTCAAGGTCTTGGCGGTGGAGCGATGCTTTGTGTCCCGAGACTCATAGGAAAAAGATCTGTTGCTTTTATACAATCGATGGTGGGAAACCATTTGGTTCTCCCCCATCAATGGCAAAAGTGTTCGGCATCGGGCATAGACCATCGATGAATTTAAAGATGGTTGATGGCCATCACTAGTGACAATATAGGGACAGGGAATTGTAAGACTGAAAACACAGGGACAGGGGTGGTAATATTGTCCATCTCTGTTGGCATTAGGGCGAGGAATGAACCTGTGGGCACAGCCCTACTCCACCTAATGCTAAATCTGCCCCTGGAAAAGACTGGAGACAGACGCTCCTACCAGCCACATAGATCACACCGGTTGTAGTGGGAAATAATAATACAGTAATAAATACTCCTTTTATCTAGGTAAATAACCTGTAACACTATCTGTATAGGATATTAGTGACTTACCAGATGTAAATACAGAAGGCCCCCTGCACTGCAATGGTCATCAGGAAGAATGTAAAAGCCGCTATCAGCAATCCTTCAGTCACATGGCGATTATGGGGAAATATGAAAGAGAGAAACAGGTAATATGAATAAACGTCATGTCATTTACAGCCATGTTACACATACTATATCTCATTCCTTATATGTAACCATGATGGAAACAACATTGTATTACATGGCTCCCAGTTGTGCATTAGAATGCTCTCATTACATTGTGCTCTGTGCACATAACAATCGGCTGCCTCACATAGAGTGTAATAGGAGTATGGGAGCAGCGGCCGTCGTCTGATCTAGAGCAGCCCAATGGTGTGTTACAGTCCCATGTATATTGTAATCTCCGCCACTAACCTGGGAACGCCCCACACTGTGCACTCTGCACCTGCTGCTATATTATACACTGCAACACAAAGCTGACTTATGCATATGGGCACAATACTAGGTAAATGATGCCACCATCAGTAGAACATCACTGCCAGCTGCAGATGTATCTTACCCCCCCCCCCACAGATGCCGCCCTTGTGGCCACTAACCCCTATTACTGATACATTGCACATATATGCTGTAACTTGCATCACTATAACCTACCTGTGTCCTTAGCAGTGTTGGGGTCCTTGGTCCTCGGGGGACTGCCAGGGGCTGATGTAAGGCCATGGAGAGAATAGAGAAGATAAAGCAATGTTTAGAGTAAAGTATAAATAATGAGCAATATTGTCTTCCCCAAGTGACCCTGACATGAGATTCCCTGTGTGTTATGGATGTGCTGCTGTCTCTTGTTACACAGGTATACGAGTAGTGTGATGTAAATAACATGGGTGCCCACCTTGGTATATTCTCCCCGTTACTTAGCACTCATTCCGTGTGACACATCAATGTGGGGCTCACCAATAGCAGCCATCGCCCATCATGTGTGGCATTGCAGCCACTGTGGAACTAACCATTCCGGTATGTCCTGCCACAGTTTTGCTGTTAAGGCATGCTAAAACTGTGGCAGGGCATGCTGGGATGTGTAGTTCCACATTGGATGGTGTCCCACACGTTGCTTACACCTGCTGTAGATACAGGTGAGTAGGAACCCAAAAGCCAAATATTTCCCCCAATACTATTGTCACACAATGTATTCAGTGTAATAGCACTCAGTGTATAACTAGTGCTGTGCAGTGTGTGTTATAATGTATAGTATGCTGTGTATTATGTATGCTGTGTCCTTATATCCGCTGAGGTATACAGGTGAGGTATACATGTGTCTATGGCTCTATTGTGGCAAATAATATAATATATTTCTGCTTAGTTACAGTTCTTACATTAATGAAGATGACACTTACCGTCAGTAGTTGGTATTGGCGCACCTTTGCCAGGTGTTATAATCAGGCATATTAGCAAAAAATAAGAATTTACTTACCGATAATTCTATTTCTCGGAGTCCGTAGTGGATGCTGGGGTTCCTGAAAGGACCATGGGGAATAGCGGCTCCGCAGGAGACAGGGCACAAAAAAGTAAAGCTTTACTAGGTCAGGTGGTGTGCACTGGCTCCTCCCCCTATGACCCTCCTCCAGACTCCAGTTAGGTACTGTGCCCGGACGAGCATACACAATAAGGGAGGCATTTTGAATCCCGGGTAAGACTCATACCAGCCACACCAATCACACCGTACAACTTGTGATCTAAACCCAGTTAACAGTATGATAACAGAAAAGGCCTCTTAAAGATGGCTCCTTAACAATAACCCGAATTAGTTAACAATAACTATGTACAAGTATTGCAGATAATCCGCACTTGGGATGGGCGCCCAGCATCCACTACGGACTCCGAGAAATAGAATTATCGGTAAGTAAATTCTTATTTTCTCTATCGTCCTAAGTGGATGCTGGGGTTCCTGAAAGGACCATGGGGATTATACCAAAGCTCCCAAACGGGCGGGAGAGTGCGGATGACTCTGCAGCACCGAATGAGAGAACTCCAGGTCCTCCTTTGCCAGGGTATCAAATTTGTAAAATTTTACAAACGTGTTCTCCCCCGACCACGTAGCTGCTCGGCAGAGTTGTAATGCCGAGACCCCTCGGGCAGCCGCCCAAGATGAGCCCACCTTCCTTGTGGAGTGGGCTTTTACAGTTTTAGGCTGTGGCAGGCCTGCCACAGAATGTGCAAGTTGAATTGTGTTACAAATCCAACGAGCAATCGACTGCTTAGAAGCAGGTGCGCCCAACTTGTTGGGTGCATACAGTATAAACAGCGAGTCAGATTTTCTGACTCCAGCCGTCCTTGAAATGTATATTTTTAAAGCTCTGACAACGTCCAACAACTTGGAGTCCTCCAAGTCGCTAGTGGCCGCAGGCACCACAATAGGTTGGTTCAGATGAAATGCTGATACCACTTTAGGGAGAAAATGCGGACGAGTCCGCAGTTCTGCCCTATCCGAATGGAAGATTAGATAAGGGCTTTTATAAGATAAAGCCGCCAATTCAGATACTCTCCTGGCAGAAGCCAGGGCCAGTAACATAGTCACTTTCCATGTGAGATATTTCAAATCCACCTTTTTCAATGGTTCAAACCAATGGGATTTGAGGAAATCTAAAACTACATTTAGATCCCACGGTGCCACCGGAGGCACCACAGGAGGCTGTATATGCAGTACTCCTTTGACAAAAGTCTGGACCTCAGGGACAGAGGCCAATTCTTTTTGGAAGAATATTGACAGGGCCGAAATTTGAACCTTAATGGATCCCAATTTGAGACCCATAGACAATCCTGATTGTAGGAAATGTAGGAAACGACCCAGTTGAAATTCCTCCGTCGGAACACTCCGATCCTCGCACCACGCAACATATTTTCGCCAAATGCGGTGATAATGTTTCACGGTGACTTCCTTCCGTGCCTTAATCAAGGTAGGAATGACTTCTTCTGGAATGCCTTTCCCTTTTAGGATCTGGCGTTCAACCGCCATGCCGTCAAACGCAGCCGCGGTAAGTCTTGAAAGAGACAGGGACCCTGCTGTAGCAGGTCCCTTCTCAGAGGTAGAGGCCACGGTTCGTCCGTGAGCATCTCTTGAAGTTCCGGGTACCAAGTTCTTCTCGGCCAATCCGGAACCACTAGTATTGTTCTTACTCTTCTTTGCCGTATGATCTTCAATACCTTTGGTATGAGCGGCAGAGGAGGAAACACATACACTGACTGGTACACCCAAGGAGTTACCAGTGCGTCCACAGCTATTGCCTGTGGATCTCTTGACCTGGCGCAATATTTGTCCAGTTTCTTGTTGAGGCGAGACGCCATCATGTCTACAATTGGTCTTTCCCAACGGTCTATTAACATGTTGAAGACCTCTGGATGTAGACCCCACTCTCCCGGATGAAGATCGTGTCTGCTGAGGAAGTCTGCTTCCCAGTTGTCCACGCCCGGGATGAACACTGCTGACAGTGCTATCACGTGATTCTCCGCCCAGCGAAGAATCTTGGCAGCTTCTGCCATTGCACTCCTGCTTCTTGTGCCGCCCTGCCTGTTTACATGGGCGACCGCCGTGATGTTGTCCGACTGAATCAACACCGGCTTCCCTTGCAGGAGAAGTTCCGCCTGGCTTAGAGCATTGTAGATTGCTCTTAGTTCCAGAATGTTTATGTGAAGAGACTTTTCCAGGCTCGTCCATACTCCCTGGAAGTTTCTTCCTTGTGTGACTGCTCCCCAGCCTCTCAGGCTGGCGTCCGTGGTCACCAGGATCCAATCCTGAATGCCGAATCTGCGGCCTTCTAATAGGTGAGCCTTCTGCAACCACCACAGAAGTGACACCCTTGTCTTTGGTGACATGGTTATTCGCAGGTGCATCTGCAGATGCGACCCTGACCATTTGTCCAACAGATCCCTTTGGAATATTCTTGCATGGAATCTGCCGAATGGAATTGCTTCGTAAGAAGCCACCATTTTTCCCAGGACTCTTGTGCATTGATGTACTGACACCTTTCCTGGTTTTAGGAGGTTCCTGACCAGGTCGGATAACTCCTTGGCTTTTTCCTCGGGAAGGAAAACCTTTTTCTGGACCGTGTCCAGAATCATTCCTAGGAACAGCAGACGAGTTGTCGGGATTAATTGGGATTTTGGAATATTCAGAATCCACCCGTGTTGTCTTAGCACCTCTTGAGATAGTGCTAATCCTGTCTCCAGCTGTTCTCTGGACCTTGCCCTTATCAGGAGATCGTCCAAGTATGGGATAACTAATACGCCTTTTCTTCGAAGAAGAATCATCATCTCGGCCATTACCTTGGTAAAGACCCGAGGCGCCGTGGACAATCCGAACGGCAGCGTCTGAAACTGATAGTGACAGTTTTGAACAACGAACCTGAGGTACCCCTGGTGTGCGGGGTAAATCGGAACGTGGAGATACGCATCCTTGATGTCCAAGGATACCATAAAGTCCCCTTCTTCCAGGTTCGCTATCACTGCTCTGAGTGACTCCATCTTGAACTTGAACTTTTTTATGTAGATGTTCAAGGACTTTAGATTTAGAATAGGCCTTACCGAGCCATCCGGCTTCGGTACCACAAATAGAGTGGAATAATACCCCTTTCCTTGTTGTAAGAGGGGTACTTTGACTATCACCTGCTGAGAGTACAGCTTGTGAATGGCGTCCAAAACCATCTCCCTTTCGGACGAGACGGTTGGTAACGCAGACTTCAGGAAACGATGAGGAGGATCCGTCTCTAATTCCAACCTGTACCCCTGAGATATTATCTGCAGGATCCAGGGGTCTACCTGCGAGTGAGCCCACTGCGCGCTGTAATTTTTGAGACGGCCGCCCACTGTCCCCGAGTCCGCTTGAGAGGCCCCAGCGTCATGCTGAGGTTTTTGCAGGAGCCGGGGAGGGCTTCTGTTCCTGGGAAGGAGCTGCCTGTTGGTGTCTCTTCCCTCTGCCTCTGCCTCGTGGCAGGTACGACAAGCCCTTTGCTCTCTTATTTTTGTAGGAGCGAAAGGGCTGCGGTTGAAAGGTCGGTGCCTTTTTCTGTTGGGGAGTGACTTGAGGTAAAAAGGTGGATTTCCCGGCAGTAGCCGTGGCCACCAAGTCTGATAGACCGACTCCAAATAACTCCTCCCCTTTATACGGCAAAACTTCCATATGACGTTTTGAATCCGCATCACCTGTCCACTGTCGTGTCCATAAGGCTCTTCTGGCTGAAATGGACATAGCACTCACCCGAGATGCCAGTGTGCAGATATCTCTCTGTGCATCACGCATATAGATAAATGCATCCTTTATTTGTTCTAACGACAGCAAAACCTTGTCCCTATCTAGGGTATCAATATTTTCAATCAGGGATTCTGACCAAACTACTCCAGCACTGCACATCCAGGCAGTTGCTATAGCTGGTCGTAGTATAACACCTGCATGTGTGTATATACTCTTTTGAATAACTTCCATCCTCCTATCTGATGGATCCTTAAGTGCGGCCGTCTCAGGAGAGGGTAACGCCACTTGTTTAGATAAGCGTGTGAGCGCCTTGTCCACCTTAGGGGGTGTTTCCCAGCGCGCCCTAACCTCTGGCGGGAAAGGGTATAATGCCAATAATTTTTTTGAAATTATCAACTTTCTATCAGGAGCAACCCACGCTTCATCACACACGTCATTTAACTCTTCTGATTCAGGAAAAACTGTTGGTAGTTTTTTCACACCATACATAATACCCTGTTTTACGGTATCTGTAGTATCAGCTAAATGTAACGTCTCCTTCATTGCCAAAATCATATAACGTGTGGCCCTACTGGAAAATACGTTTGAATTTCCACCGTCGTCACTAGAATCAGTGCCTGTGTCTGGGTCTGTGTCGACCGACTGAGGCAAAGGGCGTTTTACAGCCCCTGACGGTGTTTGAGGCGCCTGGACAGGCATTAATTGATTGTCCGGCCGCCTCATGTCCTCAACCGACTGTTTAAGTGAAGATAAACTATCACGTAATTCCACAAATAAAGGCATCCATTCTGGTGTCGACCCCCTGGGGGGTGACATCTGCATATTTGGCAATTGCTCCGCCTCCACACCAATATCGTCCTCATACATGTCGACACCACGTACCGACACACACAGCAAACACACAGGGAATGCTCTAATGAAGACAGGACCCACTAGCCCTTTTGGGGAGACAGAGGGAGAGTCTGCCAGCACACACCAAAAAGCGCTATATATAACAGGGATAGCCTTATAATTAAGTGCTCCCTTATAGCTGCTTTAATATATACAATATATAGCCATTAATGTGCCCCCCCTCTCTGTTTTACCCTGTTTCTGTAGTGCAGTGCAGGGGAGAGACCTGGGAGCCGTCCTGACCAGCGGAGCTGTGACAGAAAATGGCGCCGTGTGCTGAGGAGATAGGCCCCGCCCCTTTCTCGGCGGGTTCTTCTCCCGCTATTATTTTAGTCAGGCAGGGGTTAAATATCTCCATATAGCCCCTGTGGGCTATATGTGAGGTATTTTTAGCCTTTTATAAGGTTTTTATTTGCCTCTCAGAGCGCCCCCCCCCAGCGCTCTGCACCCTCAGTGACTGCCGTGTGAAGTGTGCTGAGAGGAAAATGGCGCACAGCTGCAGTGCTGTGCGCTACCTTATGAAGACTGAGGAGTCTTCAGCCGCCGGTTTCTGGACCTCTTCACGCTTCAGCATCTGCAAGGGGGTCGGCGGCGCGGCTCCGGGACCGGACTCCATGGCTGGGCCTGTGTTCGATCCCTCTGGAGCTAATGGTGTCCAGTAGCCAAGCAGCAAATCCACTCTGCACGCAGGTGAGTTTACTACTTCTCCCCTAAGTCCCTCGTTGCAGTGATCCTGTTGCCAGCAGGACTCACTGTAAAGTAAAAAAACCTAAACTAAACTTTCTCTAAGCAGCTCTTTAGGAGAGCCACCTAGATTGCACCCTTCTCGTTCGGGCACAAAATCTAACTGGAGTCTGGAGGAGGGTCATAGGGGGAGGAGCCAGTGCACACCACCTGACCTAGTAAAGCTTTACTTTTTTGTGCCCTGTCTCCTGCGGAGCCGCTATTCCCCATGGTCCTTTCAGGAACCCCAGCATCCACTTAGGACGATAGAGAAATGTTTTTACGCACTCGATACACGAGCTTCTCATTTTCACTTCCATCTCCTCTGAAAACTACCTATCAAAAGGCTGGAACTGTAACAGTCTGTGATATCACCCTGGCTCAGCTGCATTGTGATGCGCCTGTGATGTCATAGTCGCAGGAAGTGGCCGGAACCTTATTAGGGACATTCTGTGCAGGGAAATTATAATCTGATGTGTTTCAAAAATAAGTGCTAGAAATTATAATAATATCACTAATATTAATGTGCTGTTAGCTCACAGATGCTATTTCACACAGCTAATCATTACTCATTCATATATGGTCTACATCAGCGGTCTTATCCTTTTGATTAGGACACATATTATGGGTATAATATTATATAGGGAGGGTAGTTATGATCCCCTTTCTCCGAATGGCTTTTGTACTACCAAATAAGTGACTAGTATTAGTAGTCCTATGGACTGAGCCCTCCTCACTATGTATATTAAAAATAAAAAAAAATGGGAGGAATTAAACAGGGTTCCCCATGAGCTGACTTGCTGTGGAGATGTATGTATTATATAATGCACTGTCTGCTGTGACGGGTGGTCTTCAGTATGCCGAATGTCGGGATCCCGGCGCATAGTATACCGGCGCCGGGATCCCGACACACGGCATACCGACAGCCATTCTACCTTGTGGGGGTACACAACCCCCCTGGAGGGAAAATAAATAGCGCACGCCACCGTGCCCGCAAGGGGCTCCTTTGCGCGCGCCACACTGTCGGTATGCCGGCTGTCAGGCTCCCAGCGCCGGTATGCTGGTCGCCGGGAGCCCGACCGTCGGCATGCATGATGTAAGCGTGTGTGTGTTAGCGGTCTGCATGATAGAAGCATGTTAGTGTTAGTGGTTTTGCATGACATAAGTATGTGAATGTTAGCGGTCTGCATGACATAAGCATGTGTGTGTGTTAGAGGTCTGTATGACGTAAGCGTGTTAATGTTAGTGGGTCTGCATGATGTAAGCGTGTTAGTGGGTCTGCATGACATAAGGTTGTGAGTGTTAGCAGTCTACATGATGTAAGCATTCATGTGTGTGTTAGCGGGTCTGCATGACATAAGCATGTTAGTGTTAGCTGGTCTGCATGATATAAGCATGTTACTTTTAGCGGGTCTGCATGACATAAGTGTGTTAACGGTCTACATGACATAAGCATGTGTGTGTTAGTGGAACTGTATGACGTAAGTGTGTTTGTGTTAGTGGGACTGCATGACATAAGAAAGTGTGTGTTAGCAGGTCTGCATGATGTAAGCGTGTGTGTTAGTGGGACTGCATGACATAATGGTGTGTGTACTAGCGGGTCTGCATGACATAAGCATGTTAGTGTTAGCGGGTCTGCATGACATAATGGTGTGTACTAGCAGGTCTGCATGATATAAGCATGTTAGTGTTAGCGGGTCTGCGTGACATAATGGTGTGTGTACTAGCGGGTCTGCATGACATAAGCATGTGTGTGTTAGCAGGTCTGCATGACATAAGGGTGTGTGTACTAGCGGGTCTGCTTTATGGAAGGATGTGAGTGTTATTAATAAAATTGCTTATTTATATAGCACAATGAGATTTACAGTACATTATATTTGTCTTACTTATCAGGCTTTACAGAACAAATGACATAATACAAATGCACACACACAAGGGTTATTTTTGTCAAAATCCTGAGTTTTTAAAGTGTGGGAGGAAACTAATGCAAACATAGGGAGCACATACAAACTCCAAACCAACTAGCCCTCTGTGGGAATTGAACTTATGCCTTAGTGCTGTGAGGCAGTAATGCTTACCATTACGCCAGCATACAGGTGTGAGTATTAGCTAGCCTATGCAATGCCAGGTTGTATGTATTGGCTAATCTGCTTGAAATGAGAGTATTTATTTTTTTATTTCCAGTTATTTATATAGCGTACACATATTCCGCAGCGCTGTACAGAGAGTAACTGTTAGCGTGTGTGCAGGTCAGCATGATGCATGTATACATGGGTCTGCATGATTATGTTACTGTATAATTACTGTGCAGGTATCAGAGGTGGCAGAGGCTAATACAGTAGAGCAATTTAAGCATGCTTAGAAAAAACATAAGGATCTCCTAAGGACCAAATAGATTTTGAGGTTATTATACGGTTAACAAAGGGGCAGACTAGATGGACCAAGAATTTCTTTTCTGCTGTCACAGTCTATGTTTCTTTGTTATATATTTGAAGATATATCGCCCTTTGGATGTGGTGAACAGCCAACACGATAGTCTGTGAACGATATATCGGGGGTACACAACCATCGATAGGCTCACGATTCATTGGCCGATATATATATATATTATCTGTGTATAGTTTGTGTGTTCTCATCATGTTTACATGGTTTTCCTCCAGGTTCTTATTGCTTCTTCCCATGCGCCAAACCCATGCTGTTATCTTATTTAGCTTCTGATAAAAGGAGAATAATAATTTTAGTTTGTATGTGTGTATATTGATAGGGAATATATAGAGTGTAAGCTCCACTGGGGCAGGGACTGATGTGAATGACTATTCTCTGTACAGCGCTGTATAATATGTGTGCGCTATATAAAAAACTGTAAGTAAATAACAAATACAGATAGGCTACTGATTATACAAATAGACAGTTCCATTAGTGATAGGTGACAGCTGTGGTAAATGCACTGTCCGTTCACATTGACACTTTAGTTGAACAGGTAACAGATCAGAAATGCAGTGGATTCCAGTGCTGGCCTTTCAGTCATTCGGAAATGTGACTCCAGTCACTGATGGGTCATTTACTATTGGATTCAATAAAACCCATTTTAGTCATTATACAAACTGCAGTAGACAGTTCATGGTGCGAGCCCTAAATGGGGGAAATCCCAATGCTCAGTTAGTAACTGCTTGGGAACCTGATTAATTTGAATTCAATACTCCTAATGATTCCATTTATCTATGATACCACAGATTAAACAGCAGTTGCCCACTCTATAAAACCCTCCTGAAACCAACTGCCTAAAAACACATAAGGTATCCACTCAACCTTCTACCATGACTACCCACCTGTATGGGTGATGAGGCTGCCCCAGTAAGGGGGTCCAGCAGATGTATATCAGTCAATGAAGGTGAGCGCACCTAAAGCCAGACAATATATAAACTCCAACCACATTCCAAATCAAAAACAGGTAACTTGACGTTCTTTCCCGCCCCAAAATAGCCAACGGAAAACTACCAACAACCGCATATGATAAACAAGGAGGGAGGGTGGGAAGACTAAAACAAAAGTGGCTGACCCAGCCCCCTCACCAGACACAAAATACCATTTAACCTCCACCCTCTACCCCTAACACCTGATGTCCTTACAGGCCCGACCCAGTCTATGAGGTTTAACCCACTCCATTCCTATTCTGTCCTTATGTTCTTCGTAGTAGGGTATCTGTTGCCCCCTACCTGCAGCTCTCAGCTTGTTGCATACAACAACCCAGGACTCACCACGTGGAGGTGGCTGCAGCTCGAGTCCCACCCACCTCCCACCCTGCCATGTTGTAGCGTGCTCAGCCGAGCACTGCTCACTGTTCTAGCGGCTTCTAATCTGTTTTTAGAATGAAACGTTGGCATTACTGCCCATGACCGGAGAGTAGACCTAGTGAAATTATCACAGCTCAGCTCATCACAGCACATTCCAGGGGCCTCAGTCACTAATTTGATGATTCATCCCACAGTTTGGCAGCGTGAAGGGAACGGAACACAGAATGGATTTATTCCATCCATGTACATTTGAGTGAGTACATCTGAGGGTGGAGGACCGGAGGGCACAACGGAGTTCCAGAGCCTGGCAACAACACCCTCAGGGCAGCAGGAGGACAGTCAAAGATGGATAAGGAGGAGTCTCACTTTAGCCACAGGATCAGGATGAATTAGCAGGATATTCCAGATGTTAACATGGCTTTAATGTGCAAAGTGCCAGTAGTATGGAAGAGCGCCCCCTTTCCTCAGCTTCTTCATGTTTTTCTCTATTTTTCTTCTGCTCAACATACTATATTTTGGCCTTTGTCTTTGCTTTGATATTGCATCCTGCATCGCCTTTTTAAGCATCTCCTCATCATCCTTGAACCAAACGGTCTTTTTTGGTTTATCTGCGCTCTTTTTATTGATCTCCTCTTCTCCTGCCACGATGTCCTCACTCACTCCTGTAATGTCTGGGATGTCCTCCCTCACTTCTGTGATGGCCGGGATGTTCTCAATCACTTCTGTGATGGCCGGGATGTTCTCAATCACTTCTGTGATGGCCAGAATGTCCTCACTCACTTCTGTGATGGCCGGGATGGTCTCAATCACTTCTGTGATGGCCGGGATGTTCTCAATCACTTCTGTGATGGTCGGGATGTCCTCACTCACTTCTGTGATGGCCGGGATGTTCTCAATCACTTCTGTGATGGTCGGGATGTCCTCACTCACTTCTGTGATGGCCGTGATGTTCTCACTCTGGTCTGCGATGTTAATGTTATCAGTTATCTCGGCCACATTCGCTTCTACATCGGTCTCTGAAGTCTTTTTTGACTTTCGTTTCATCCTAAAAGCAGAAGAACAATGAAAAGTGCTCAGTAGCAGATCACAGACAGGATCTATGGGGTCTCCATATCCTATATGATATGCAGCGCAGTGTATAGAGGCACATTATATAACATGGTGGCATAATTGTAGCCCAGTAAAAAATAAATAAATAAATGTTGCCTGAGGATTACAATATGTATATATATATATCCCTATATACTAACTATTTAATTCCTGAGTAAATGTATGAAATATGCATTATTCTATTTAATGCCGTTGTAAATATATGAACTATATTTAAATTGGTTAATGCAATCCTTGTCATGTGTATATATATATTGAAGGGTTGATGGTGGGGAGCAGTGAGGGTGAACTGTGCAGCTTTTAATGGGTGATGTGGTACTGTGGCACGAGCTGGACTCCAGAGAAGCTTCCAGGAGCTCTCGTGCTGCTCATAGATATGCCCGGATTGAGAGAGCCGTTGGACCAAGCTCGTGGAGGAAGCGGGAGTGAGAGCCGCGAGGACGGGTGCCTGAGGAGGAGACGGAGGGAGAGGAACGACGATGGGGCAGTGAAGGCTACCTGGAGTGACTGACGCACCTGAATTGATCCGGAGTTTGGAGTGAAGGACTCCGGTGTGCGTATCGGTTGCTCCGGTGGCGTGTGGAGAACTGTCCGAGTGGCCATAACAGTGGTGAACAGCAGTGTGACTTGAAGCGGCTGTTCCCGCTTGACGGAGCGGAGGAGGAGGCTGGTGACGGAAGGAGACGCTGGCGGCGTCATCGATGAGGTACCCGGAGTATACTCCCTCCCGGCTGGGCGGATCATAGGCGGCACTATACAATATACCATCCCCAAAGAGGGAGGTATGATGACAGAACCA
This sequence comes from Pseudophryne corroboree, assembly GCF_028390025.1. Lineage (NCBI taxonomy): Eukaryota > Metazoa > Chordata > Amphibia > Anura > Myobatrachidae > Pseudophryne > Pseudophryne corroboree. Next base: position 34,203 of record NW_026969018.1, read on the forward strand.
GAGCACCAGATATATTACTGATGAGCCGGTAACAGCCATTCCCCTGTAGTGTTCTCTTCAGCAATTCAGCCCAGAGTCAGTCCTGTCATTGACTATTAAACTAAGGATTATAACTGCCTCAGCATTGTCAGGGACAATTAGTACTGTACTCAGATGTGCCTCAGCCCTCCTCATCATTATCATAGATATGCAGTATAGTACACATATAATGCCCTCAGTGTATTCAACTCAGTGTTTATGTTATAGACTTTTCACGCACCTTGTACTGAGGAAATAAACGGTGTGACTGCCCACATTTATCAGCACTATATTACCCAGTGTTACTGGAGACCCAACGTTGCAATAGTTCGGTCAGAACTATTCGGACTATTCATTCAGTCTGTCAGTAGTTTCGCCAGTGGAATAGCACCATGGTAATTCCTTAGCAATCATCACATTCTGCGGAAATTATTGCTTGATTCGCAGCTTCAGTAATAAGTTACTACAGGGACGCAGATATATGTATAATTAGCATCCAATACTAAAACCCGGAGTATATGAGTTCCCGTGCCAAGTACCCTGAAAGTCTACACTACCCTCGTTATGTTATTATATGCTCCGAACTGTCTCCTAATGGAATATCTCTTTCCGAGCTTTTCTATAACCAAAGTAATTGGGGGAGAAAGATCCTAAAGTGGTTCTGTATCACCTCCAAGGGAGATATAGATATATTGAGAAAGTCCTATGCCCCAGTTGTGTGGGCCAGTGTGGAATAACGAGTAGAATAGTTCATATTAATCATCTTGACTATTATAATAAAGGTGGTAACCCCAACATAGCCACCTTGCATTTATAGATACGCCTGTGCATGTAATATTAACCTGCTAATACATAATCTGTGGGCTCTAAATAGGCATTTGATACTTCCCGAACAGTATCCTTGTATAACCCTGACACGGACTATCCTGGAAAAGTTACAAAATAGGGTTTATGTAGATGGAAATCTCGTATAAAGGTACCATAATCACCAGTCCAGTGATTATTTAGCTAAGAAGACCTCAGGAATACAAAAGGAAAAAAAACTGGGCCCCAACAGTGCACCAACGACATCCAACTGGTATACCCAACGCTTAAGATTCATACTGTATTGGGACTGATAATATTATAGTCAATTTAGTGATAATCTATATGATGACCCTATTTAAATTAATTTGTTGTATGGTATAGTATGTAATATTCCATGTATATTACTATATGTTGGTAAATTATATTATTGTTTTGCGAGTAATGATTCCAATTGCCCATAAACATTAGTACGGTACCCTGAACTTAAATTTAAGAAGTGTTTATTCTGTGAAGAAAGGAAATGAGAAAGTAATAAAGTTCTACTAATAAATACTTACCGTTTAAGGGGATGGTTTGTCTCAGTCATCTGAAGATCAGAACCTGAAAAACACAAGAATATATAACAGGTAAATACAACATCTCAACTACCCCCCCCGAGACTGTAAATATATCACTACGTGTCTCAGCTTTCCCAAGCAAGCCTGGGGTGGATCTATCATTGCTTGGGTGGAGGCACTCTGTCATATGTATTAAGTAACCCCTGGAGGTGAAAAAGGGGTTACATTTGGAGGCACTGCTGAGATCCCAAGACTCAGTGGTTGATATCGAAACTATACATTATGGAAGAAATTACCAACGCCGATATCTATAGGTGGTGTAAAGAAAAGGGCGTGGAACCCTTATGCAGCTTTGGGCTGGTTGGAAAACTTTCATTAGCCAGTGATGATGCAGTCATTCAGGCTGTGGAGCAATTATATGGGATTAGTCAACCATGTACTGTTGATCGATGGAAAGGACAAGAGGGAGAAACTTTCGCCATTTTACTTAGTAATAGACTTCCTTTGGATAACACATTACTACCCAGTATGGTGGTGGTTGAAGATGTCCCTGGGCGAAAAGTTCAACTATTATGGCCGGAAAGTATGGAAGAAGCAGCCACACCAGGAGACGAGATGGGAAATGATACCACGGCAGCAGGAGACTGTTTTCATATCCATAGTGGGGAGGATCTGACAGAGAATGTGGACGAATCTACTGGGAAAGGAGTGGAAACAATGATGAATAAAATGGTTAGTCAGATGGAGCGATTACATTATGAAGGGGGATATAGAAGACTCAGGATTTTCTCGGGTATTTCCCCTGTGCCTGCGGGTGAAGAAACCTACGATACTTGGAGAGAGGCAGCCATTCAACACTCTGAAGAGTGGCAATGTCCCGAGCATATCAAAAGACAACGTATAGTGGAAAGTCTCCGGGGACCCGCTATGAGGGTGATTCAAGCCACAAGGAGGAGTAAATCTACAGCTACTCTGAAGGATTATCTAGAGGCTTTGGATTTTTCCTATGGCACCATGGAGGATGTAGGGGATTTGATGTCAAGATTACATCGCACCTATCAGGAACCGGGGGAGACTCTAACTCAATATATTTATAGAGTGGATAGATTGATTTACCAAATTGTAGAGAAAGGGGGGATCGATAAGGAGGCGGTAGATGAAAACAGAATGCGACAGGTTCTGAAAGGAGCTCTCACTCTTAATCCAGTTGCACAAAGACTACGGTGTACCCGGCGGTCAGGATCAGCACCAAGTCTCACCGAACTTGTGAAGGAGGTCAAGTTAGAAGAAGTCCAAATCGAGAATCGAGACAAGACTATTAAAAGAGTCAAAGCTATCATACCTGCTATCCCTGCCCCCACCTCCTCTGTTATGGATGATCGATTGATTAAATTGTTGGAAGATCAAAATAAAAAAATAGACCAATTGATTGCGTTACAGAGTACAGCTTCATCAAGGCCATACTGGTCATCGGACTCAAACAGAGGAAGGACAAGGGGAAGTGGTAGTCGTGGGAATATGCTTTGTTATAATTGTGGACAACCAGGACATAGATCCTTTGAATGCTCCGTGAGTGGTATGGAAAGGAATGGAAGAATGTCGTTTTACCACCGGTCCAGAGATGAGCAGATGGAAAACCCCAACGGGAGTACTGTGAACCCCTCACAGGCTCCCCAACAATAAATGTTCATGCTATGGGGAGTGCCCAGTGGTCTGATGCTATTCCAGACAGTCTCATGGGACATGCACCATTAATGAAAGCTTTGATAAATGGACAGGAATGTATGGTGTTGTTGGACAGTGGGTCACAAGTGTCCATTGTATTTGAAACATGGTACCGGGAGAATCTGTCAACTGTTCCCATTCAAGCTCTTAGCGGTCTTACAGTATGGGGCCTCAGTGAACAGAAGTATCCGTATTTGGGGTACATAGTTACACAACTTACTTTGGAACCTGGATTAATTACCCCTAATGAGTCTATTCCATTGGTTGCCCTAATCTGCCCTGATTCCCCTGGAGATAATGGCCACTTGTCCGCCATAGTGGGTACTAATACCAATATGTTTAGAAACTTAAAGCAATGGTGTGATAAACAAGACAGAGGAAATAATGAAGAGATGAGATCATCGATAGAACCAGAAACAGTTCACTGTAACTTTTTGGAAAGTCATCCCGATCGAATGGTTACCCCTTTGTCTACTGGGTCTCCGGGATATTACCACCAATTGAATCTGGAAGAGTGTTTTCATGGGAGTGATATTGATCAGCCACGAAAAAAACTACTAATGGAGCAACTCATGTTAAGGGAAGATGTTTTTTCAAAAAGTGATTGGGATCTAGGGACTGCCTCGGGTGTTGAACATCATATCAGATTGACAAATAATACTCCATTCCGAGAGAGATCCAGGAGATTGGCTCCAGCTGATTTCGAAGACGTCAGGAGTCACCTTAGGAATTTGTTGGAAAATAATGTTATCGCTGATTCCGAGAGTCAGTATGCTTCACCTATTGTGGTTGCTCGGAAAAAGACCGGAGAAATTCGTCTATGTATAGACTATCGTACTCTTAACAATAGAACCGTGACTGATCAGTACACTGTACCTAAAGTAGACGAGGCTTTGGATTGCCTTCAAGGGAGCCAGTGGTTCTCCGTTCTTGATCTACGATGCGGGTACTATCAGATCCCCATGAGTAAGGAGGATAGAGCCAAAACCGCCTTCATCTGCCCTATTGGGTTCTACGAGTTCTTAAAGATGCCCCAAGGAATCAAGGGAGCACCGGCTACTTTCCAACGAACCATGGAACAAACTGTAGGTGACATGTGTTATCGGGAAGTATTAGTGTACCTAGACGATATCATTGTGTTTGGGAAAGATCTAGATGAACACAATGCCAGATTACTGAAAGTATTAGATCGTCTACGAGCCCGAGGGCTAAAGTTGTCAGCTGAAAAATGTAAACTGTGTAGATCTTCAGTTAAATATCTGGGACATGTGGTGAGTCGGAACGGAATAGCCACAGACCCAGATAAAGTGGCCACGGTGAAGAAATGGCCCCGACCCACCAACCTTAAAGAATTGAGGTCTTTTCTGGGTTTCTGCGGCTACTACCGGAAATTTGTAGAGCACTATTCCAAAATCGCTAAACCATTGACAGATTTAACCAGAGGATATCCGCCAGTCAATAAAGACCGAAGGAAGAAATCAGATGTAGACATGTCTTACCATAAGCCCCGAGAATTGTTTGGAAACAGGTGGACGGACCAGTGTGAGGAAGCATTTGTTACTCTGAAAGATCGCCTCACTAAATCTCCTGTGTTGGCATATGCTATACCTGATTTGCCTTACGAAGTACACATAGATGCCTCCTTAGACGGGCTTGGAGGAGTGTTGTACCAAAAACAAGCGCAACTATTGAGACCCATTGCCTATGTTAGTAGAGGAATTTCCAGTAGTGAAAGAAATTATCCAGTCCACAAGTTGGAATTTCTCGCATTAAAATGGGTGGTTAGCGAAAAATTGCATGACTATCTTTATGGAGCTCAATTCATTGTACAGACGGATAACAATCCACTTACTTATGTACAGACATCCGCTAAACTTGATGCCACTGGACACCGATGGCTTGCAGCCCTTACCAACTATGACTTCACTATCAAATATAGGCCAGGTATTAATAATCAGGCTGCGGATGCTCTATCTAGAATGCCTCATACGGAAGCTCCAGGAGGTGACTCTGACTGGATTGAAGTACCCGCTGGAGTAGTGAAAGGACTGTGCCGACATATTAGTATCACCAGAAATCAAGAAGTGGCTGCTGTATATGATATAGGAGCTTCTGAAATAGCTATTCCACCTTCCTATTGTAGATTAGGAAGGGTTGAACTGCAGGGGTTAGGGATAATAACCTCCGAACAACTAGCTCAAGAACAACGAAATGACCCCAATATTCTTCCTATTGTTCGGATTATCGAAGATCATACTTATCAGTTACATCGCTCTCAATTACCAACTAAGGCACAAGTATTGATGCGACAGTACAGGAAGTTAACTATTCTGAATGGGGTATTATATCGGAAAGTACTTAAGAAGGACGGAGGTACTAAAATGCAGATAGTATTACCAACCAAGTATCAGCAGATGGTGCTAGAAGCATTGCATGATCACCATGGTCACCTTGGGTATGATAAAACCCAGGGGTTGGTGTCCGATCGTTTTTTCTGGGCTCATATGAATCAGGATATAGAACGATTCTGTAGAACCTGCGGGAATTGTATTCTCCGAAAAAAATTACCTATATCTACCGTTCCATTAGTTAATATCACCAGCACGGGACCTATGGAATTAGTATGCATCGATTTTCTCACCTTAGATGGCCCTGGCAGATCAGACTGTCATATTCTTGTAGTAACTGACCATTTCACGAGGTATGCCCAAGCCTACTTAACTGTGAACCAGACTGCAATAACTGTGGCAAGAACATTGTGGGAGAAATTCTTTGTACATTACGGGTTGCCAGCAAGGATTCATTCCGATCAAGGTCGCGAATTTGAGAGTAAAGTAATTCGAGAACTGTGTCATTGCTGTGGTATAACTAAATCCCGCACTACCCCTTATCATCCCCAAGGAGACCCTCAGCCTGAGCGATTTAACAGAACTTTATTAAACATGTTGGGTACATTAGACTCTAAAAGAAAATCCAACTGGCGGAAATATATTGCTCCTTTAGTGCATGCATATAATTGCACTCGGAACGACACTACCGGATACACCCCATATTATCTCATGTTCGGTCGGGAGGCCAGATTGCCCATAGACATTTGTTTAGGAACTCGTAATAATTCTGGTTCAAATATATCTCACAGCCAGTATGTGAGACAACTTCGTCAACAATTGCGAGAAGCCTATCAACTAGCTGAAAGTGCTGCCCGGAAAATGTGTGACAGAAACAAAGACTATGTTGATGGACACATTAAGGAACACATATTAAAGTCTGGAGATCGAGTGCTGATTAGAGCTCTGGGGTTACCTCGAAGGCAAAAGTTACAGTATAAATGGAAACCCACTCCTTATATAGTATTGAGACAGCTCCCTAACATTCCAGTATACCAACTCGCCCCAGCGAATGGACATGGAAATATGGTCACTTACCATAGAAAACATTTACTCCCTATTGCTCAGGACATTAGATGGGAAAATACTGTATCGTGTCCTATGGAAGATACTGAAGTTGAAAGCATTGGTACACAGAAAATTAACTCTCAGAGTCAGAGAACAGAAGATGAGGAGATTGAGGATGACTCTAATGCAGGATATTATTATTGGGATAGTGAACCTTGGGGATCCCAAACCCATGTATTGGATTCATATACTGGGGGACAAGAAAAAATACCCTCTTCATGTAATAGGGTAGAACAGGATAGTATTGGAAGCCATGATGGTAATGGAATTGAATCACTATGTGAAATAACAGAAGTTCCTGAACAAATCCATTTGGGTAATATGGGAGAAGGAGTTATTCCTGAACCACCACCTATGTCACCTAGGCCTCAAAGGGTTAAGAGGGCACCTAGAATACTCACCTATGACCAGTTAGGCACGCCAACTGAAATTCCCTTGATATTGCAACCCCATATGGTGATGTCATGGCCATATTTTGGATGGAGTGTACCTGGTAATACTTAGAATGACCCTGGGAATGTAAATGTATGTGGTGAAATCCAGTTAACTTTAAAAAAAAGTGTAAATGTACTCACCAGGGGGAGAGTGTAGCCCAGTAAAAAATAAATAAATAAATGTTGCCTGAGGATTACAATATGTATATATATATATATCCCTATATACTAACTATTTAATTCCTGAGTAAATGTATGAAATATGCATTATTCTATTTAATGCCGTTGTAAATATATGAACTATATTTAAATTGGTTAATGCAATCCTTGTCATGTGTATATATATATTGAAGGGTTGATGGTGGGGAGCAGTGAGGGTGAACTGTGCAGCTTTTAATGGGTGATGTGGTACTGTGGCACGAGCTGGACTCCAGAGAAGCTTCCAGGAGCTCTCGTGCTGCTCATAGATATGCCCGGATTGAGAGAGCCGTTGGACCAAGCTCGTGGAGGAAGCGGGAGTGAGAGCCGCGAGGACGGGTGCCTGAGGAGGAGACGGAGGGAGAGGAACGACGATGGGGCAGTGAAGGCTACCTGGAGTGACTGACGCACCTGAATTGATCCGGAGTTTGGAGTGAAGGACTCCGGTGTGCGTATCGGTTGCTCCGGTGGCGTGTGGAGAACTGTCCGAGTGGCCATAACAGTGGTGAACAGCAGTGTGACTTGAAGCGGCTGTTCCCGCTTGACGGAGCGGAGGAGGAGGCTGGTGACGGAAGGAGACGCTGGCGGCGTCATCGATGAGGTACCCGGAGTATACTCCCTCCCGGCTGGGCGGATCATAGGCGGCACTATACAATATACCATCCCCAAAGAGGGAGGTATGATGACAGAACCAGAGCACCAGATATATTACTGATGAGCCGGTAACAGCCATTCCCCTGTAGTGTTCTCTTCAGCAATTCAGCCCAGAGTCAGTCCTGTCATTGACTATTAAACTAAGGATTATAACTGCCTCAGCATTGTCAGGGACAATTAGTACTGTACTCAGATGTGCCTCAGCCCTCCTCATCATTATCATAGATACGCAGTATAGTACACATATAATGCCCTCAGTGTATTCAACTCAGTGTTTATGTTATAGACTTTTCACGCACCTTGTACTGAGGAAATAAACGGTGTGACTGCCCACATTTATCAGCACTATATTACCCAGTGTTACTGGAGACCCAACGTTGCAATAGTTCGGTCAGAACTATTCGGACTATTCATTCAGTCTGTCAGTAGTTTCGCCAGTGGAATAGCACCATGGTAATTCCTTAGCAATCATCACATTCTGCGGAAATTATTGCTTGATTCGCAGCTTCAGTAATAAGTTACTACAGGGACGCAGATATATGTATAATTAGCATCCAATACTAAAACCCGGAGTATATGAGTTCCCGTGCCAAGTACCCTGAAAGTCTACACTACCCTCGTTATGTTATTATATGCTCCGAACTGTCTCCTAATGGAATATCTCTTTCCGAGCTTTTCTATAACCAAAGTAATTGGGGGAGAAAGATCCTAAAGTGGTTCTGTATCACCTCCAAGGGAGATATAGATATATTGAGAAAGTCCTATGCCCCAGTTGTGTGGGCCAGTGTGGAATAACGAGTAGAATAGTTCATATTAATCATCTTGACTATTATAATAAAGGTGGTAACCCCAACATAGCCACCTTGCATTTATAGATACGCCTGTGCATGTAATATTAACCTGCTAATACATAATCTGTGGGCTCTAAATAGGCATTTGATACTTCCCGAACAGTATCCTTGTATAACCCTGACACGGACTATCCTGGAAAAGTTACAAAATGGGGTTTATGTAGATGGAAATCTCGTATAAAGGTACCATAATCACCAGTCCAGTGATTATTTAGCTAAGAAGACCTCAGGAATACAAAAGGAAAAAAAACTGGGCCCCAACAGTGCACCAACGACATCCAACTGGTATACCCAACGCTTAAGATTCATACTGTATTGGGACTGATAATATTATAGTCAATTTAGTGATAATCTATATGATGACCCTATTTAAATTAATTTGTTGTATGGTATAGTATGTAATATTCCATGTATATTACTATATGTTGGTAAATTATATTATTGTTTTGCGAGTAATGATTCCAATTGCCCATAAACATTAGTACGGTACCCTGAACTTAAATTTAAGAAGTGTTTATTCTGTGAAGAAAGGAAATGAGAAAGTAATAAAGTTCTACTAATAAATACTTACCGTTTAAGGGGATGGTTTGTCTCAGTCATCTGAAGATCAGAACCTGAAAAACACAAGAATATATAACAGGTAAATACAACATCTCAACTACCCCCCCGAGACTGTAAATATATCACTACGTGTCTCAGCTTTCCCAAGCAAGCCTGGGGTGGATCTATCATTGCTTGGGTGGAGGCACTCTGTCATATGTATTAAGTAACCCCTGGAGGTGAAAAAGGGGTTACATAATGTATACAGCACCAGTCCCTATCTGTACTCTCCTAATGTTGGGAGGCTCATTGTTACATGTGGAAACATAATTTATTGTGTGTCTGACAGTGTGCGCTTCTGCGGATATATTGTGACAAATCATGTTGTCTTATGGTCAAATGAATGATGCAGGAAATAGGAATTTGTGCAGATATAGTTGTGTGTGGGTGAATGTCACTTATTGGCCTGCACGTGTCCTCATGAAAACTATATGCATTGCTTTTCCTGTGTGACTTCTCTGTGCTTTTCAGTCATGTGTCATGTCATGAACACATGGAGTTGTCTGTTTTTATAGAAGTGTATCTAGTATTTTATAATATAGGGACAGGGGGTGGTAACACTGATAATACAGGGATGGGTGGTAACACTGATAATATAGGATTGGTGGCGGTAACACTGATGATACAGGGACAGGGGGAGGTAACAATGATAATTAGGGAAGGATAGCCATTGGTGTGCTCACCATCGATGGTTACCATCTATGGTTAGTACTTAGTTTCATCATAGATGGTTACCATAGTGAACCTAAGTGGCCATTGATGGAACAATCTATTTTATGGTAGATCATCAATGGTTTCACCCACACATGGTCAGCCCTGTTCTTTCATTGAATAGCCTGTAGGCCAATCACAGTCTGGGGGCGGGGCTTCAAGGTCTTGGCGGTGGAGCGATGCTTTGTGTCCCGAGACTCATAGGAAAAAGATCTGTTGCTTTTATACAATCGATGGTGGGAAACCATTTGGTTCTCCCCCATCAATGGCAAAAGTGTTCGGCATCGGGCATAGACCATCGATGAATTTAAAGATGGTTGATGGCCATCACTAGTGACAATATAGGGACAGGGAATTGTAAGACTGAAAACACAGGGACAGGGGTGGTAATATTGTCCATCTCTGTTGGCATTAGGGCGAGGAATGAACCTGTGGGCACAGCCCTACTCCACCTAATGCTAAATCTGCCCCTGGAAAAGACTGGAGACAGACGCTCCTACCAGCCACATAGATCACACCGGTTGTAGTGGGAAATAATAATACAGTAATAAATACTCCTTTTATCTAGGTAAATAACCTGTAACACTATCTGTATAGGATATTAGTGACTTACCAGATGTAAATACAGAAGGCCCCCTGCACTGCAATGGTCATCAGGAAGAATGTAAAAGCCGCTATCAGCAATCCTTCAGTCACATGGCGATTATGGGGAAATATGAAAGAGAGAAACAGGTAATATGAATAAACGTCATGTCATTTACAGCCATGTTACACATACTATATCTCATTCCTTATATGTAACCATGATGGAAACAACATTGTATTACATGGCTCCCAGTTGTGCATTAGAATGCTCTCATTACATTGTGCTCTGTGCACATAACAATCGGCTGCCTCACATAGAGTGTAATAGGAGTATGGGAGCAGCGGCCGTCGTCTGATCTAGAGCAGCCCAATGGTGTGTTACAGTCCCATGTATATTGTAATCTCCGCCACTAACCTGGGAACGCCCCACACTGTGCACTCTGCACCTGCTGCTATATTATACACTGCAACACAAAGCTGACTTATGCATATGGGCACAATACTAGGTAAATGATGCCACCATCAGTAGAACATCACTGCCAGCTGCAGATGTATCTTACCCCCCCCCCACAGATGCCGCCCTTGTGGCCACTAACCCCTATTACTGATACATTGCACATATATGCTGTAACTTGCATCACTATAACCTACCTGTGTCCTTAGCAGTGTTGGGGTCCTTGGTCCTCGGGGGACTGCCAGGGGCTGATGTAAGGCCATGGAGAGAATAGAGAAGATAAAGCAATGTTTAGAGTAAAGTATAAATAATGAGCAATATTGTCTTCCCCAAGTGACCCTGACATGAGATTCCCTGTGTGTTATGGATGTGCTGCTGTCTCTTGTTACACAGGTATACGAGTAGTGTGATGTAAATAACATGGGTGCCCACCTTGGTATATTCTCCCCGTTACTTAGCACTCATTCCGTGTGACACATCAATGTGGGGCTCACCAATAGCAGCCATCGCCCATCATGTGTGGCATTGCAGCCACTGTGGAACTAACCATTCCGGTATGTCCTGCCACAGTTTTGCTGTTAAGGCATGCTAAAACTGTGGCAGGGCATGCTGGGATGTGTAGTTCCACATTGGATGGTGTCCCACACGTTGCTTACACCTGCTGTAGATACAGGTGAGTAGGAACCCAAAAGCCAAATATTTCCCCCAATACTATTGTCACACAATGTATTCAGTGTAATAGCACTCAGTGTATAACTAGTGCTGTGCAGTGTGTGTTATAATGTATAGTATGCTGTGTATTATGTATGCTGTGTCCTTATATCCGCTGAGGTATACAGGTGAGGTATACATGTGTCTATGGCTCTATTGTGGCAAATAATATAATATATTTCTGCTTAGTTACAGTTCTTACATTAATGAAGATGACACTTACCGTCAGTAGTTGGTATTGGCGCACCTTTGCCAGGTGTTATAATCAGGCATATTAGCAAAAATGTTTTTACGCACTCGATACACGAGCTTCTCATTTTCACTTCCATCTCCTCTGAAAACTACCTATCAAAAGGCTGGAACTGTAACAGTCTGTGATATCACCGTGGCTCAGCTGCATTGTGATGCGCCTGTGATGTCATAGTCGCAGGAAGTGGCCGGAACCTTATTAGGGACATTCTGTGCAGGGAAATTATAATCTGATGTGTTTCAAAAATAAGTGCTAGAAATTATAATAATATCACTAATATTAATGTGCTGTTAGCTCACAGATGCTATTTCACACAGCTAATCATTACTCATTCATATATGGTCTACATCAGCGGTCTTATCCTTTTGATTAGGACACATATTATGGGTATAATATTATATAGGGAGGGTAGTTATGATCCCCTTTCTCCGAATGGCTTTTGTACTACCAAATAAGTGACTAGTATTAGTAGTCCTATGGACTGAGCCCTCCTCACTATGTATATTAAAAATAAAAAAAAATGGGAGGAATTAAACAGGGTTCCCCATGAGCTGACTTGCTGTGGAGATGTATGTATTATATAATGCACTGTCTGCTGTGACGGGTGGTCTTCAGTATGCCGAATGTCGGGATCCCGGCGCATAGTATACCGGCGCCGGGATCCCGACACACGGCATACCGACAGCCATTCTACCTTGTGGGGGTACACAACCCCCCTGGAGGGAAAATAAATAGCGCACGCCACCGTGCCCGCAAGGGGCTCCTTTGCGCGCGCCACACTGTCGGTATGCCGGCTGTCAGGCTCCCAGCGCCGGTATGCTGGTCGCCGGGAGCCCGACCGTCGGCATGCATGATGTAAGCGTGTGTGTGTTAGCGGTCTGCATGATAGAAGCATGTTAGTGTTAGTGGTTTTGCATGACATAAGTATGTGAATGTTAGCGGTCTGCATGACATAAGCATGTGTGTGTGTTAGAGGTCTGTATGACGTAAGCGTGTTAATGTTAGTGGGTCTGCATGATGTAAGCGTGTTAGTGGGTCTGCATGACATAAGGTTGTGAGTGTTAGCAGTCTACATGATGTAAGCATTCATGTGTGTGTTAGCGGGTCTGCATGACATAAGCATGTTAGTGTTAGCTGGTCTGCATGATATAAGCATGTTACTTTTAGCGGGTCTGCATGACATAAGTGTGTTAACGGTCTACATGACATAAGCATGTGTGTGTTAGTGGAACTGTATGACGTAAGTGTGTTTGTGTTAGTGGGACTGCATGACATAAGAAAGTGTGTGTTAGCAGGTCTGCATGATGTAAGCGTGTGTGTTAGTGGGACTGCATGACATAATGGTGTGTGTACTAGCGGGTCTGCATGACATAAGCATGTTAGTGTTAGCGGGTCTGCATGACATAATGGTGTGTACTAGCAGGTCTGCATGATATAAGCATGTTAGTGTTAGCGGGTCTGCGTGACATAATGGTGTGTGTACTAGCGGGTCTGCGTGACATAAGCATGTGTGTGTTAGCAGGTCTGCGTGACATAAGCATGTGTGTGTTAGCAGGTCTGCATAACATAAGCATGTGTGTGTTAGCAGGTCTGCATGACATAAGGGTGTGTGTACTAGCGGGTCTGCTTTATGGAAGGATGTGAGTGTTATTAATAAAATTGCTTATTTATATAGCACAATGAGATTTACAGTACATTATATTTGTCTTACTTATCAGGCTTTACAGAACAAATGACATAATACAAATGCACACACACAAGGGTTATTTTTGTCAAAATCCTGAGTTTTTAAAGTGTGGGAGGAAACTAATGCAAACATAGGGAGCACATACAAACTCCAAACCAACTAGCCCTCTGTGGGAATTGAACTTATGCCTTAGTGCTGTGAGGCAGTAATGCTTACCATTACGCCAGCATACAGGTGTGAGTATTAGCTAGCCTATGCAATGCCAGGTTGTATGTATTGGCTAATCTGCTTGAAATGAGAGTATTTATTTTTTTATTTCCAGTTATTTATATAGCGTACACATATTCCGCAGCGCTGTACAGAGAGTAACTGTTAGCGTGTGTGCAGGTCAGCATGATGCATGTATACATGGGTCTGCATGATTATGTTACTGTATAATTACTGTGCAGGTATCAGAGGTGGCAGAGGCTAATACAGTAGAGCAATTTAAGCATGCTTAGAAAAAACATAAGGATCTCCTAAGGACCAAATAGATTTTGAGGTTATTATACGGTTAACAAAGGGGCAGACTAGATGGACCAAGAATTTCTTTTCTGCTGTCACAGTCTATGTTTCTTTGTTATATATTTGAAGATATATCGCCCTTTGGATGTGGTGAACAGCCAACACGATAGTCTGTGAACGATATATCGGGGGTACACAACCATCGATAGGCTCACGATTCATTGGCCGATATATATATATATTATCTGTGTATAGTTTGTGTGTTCTCATCATGTTTACATGGTTTTCCTCCAGGTTCTTATTGCTTCTTCCCATGCGCCAAACCCATGCTGTTATCTTATTTAGCTTCTGATAAAAGGAGAATAATAATTTTAGTTTGTATGTGTGTATATTGATAGGGAATATATAGAGTGTAAGCTCCACTGGGGCAGGGACTGATGTGAATGACTATTCTCTGTACAGCGCTGTATAATATGTGTGCGCTATATAAAAAACTGTAAGTAAATAACAAATACAGATAGGCTACTGATTATACAAATAGACAGTTCCATTAGTGATAGGTGACAGCTGTGGTAAATGCACTGTCCGTTCACATTGACACTTTAGTTGAACAGGTAACAGATCAGAAATGCAGTGGATTCCAGTGCTGGCCTTTCAGTCATTCGGAAATGTGACTCCAGTCACTGATGGGTCATTTACTATTGGATTCAATAAAACCCATTTTAGTCATTATACAAACTGCAGTAGACAGTTCATGGTGCGAGCCCTAAATGGGGGAAATCCCAATGCTCAGTTAGTAACTGCTTGGGAACCTGATTAATTTGAATTCAATACTCCTAATGATTCCATTTATCTATGATACCACAGATTAAACAGCAGTTGCCCACTCTATAAAACCCTCCTGAAACCAACTGCCTAAAAACACATAAGGTATCCACTCAACCTTCTACCATGACTACCCACCTGTATGGGTGATGAGGCTGCCCCAGTAAGGGGGTCCAGCAGATGTATATCAGTCAATGAAGGTGAGCGCACCTAAAGCCAGACAATATATAAACTCCAACCACATTCCAAATCAAAAACAGGTAACTTGACGTTCTTTCCCGCCCCAAAATAGCCAACGGAAAACTACCAACAACCGCATATGATAAACAAGGAGGGAGGGTGGGAAGACTAAAACAAAAGTGGCTGACCCAGCCCCCTCACCAGACACAAAATACCATTTAACCTCCACCCTCTACCCCTAACACCTGATGTCCTTACAGGCCCGACCCAGTCTATGAGGTTTAACCCACTCCATTCCTATTCTGTCCTTATGTTCTTCGTAGTAGGGTATCTGTTGCCCCCTACCTGCAGCTCTCAGCTTGTTGCATACAACAACCCAGGACTCACCACGTGGAGGTGGCTGCAGCTCGAGTCCCACCCACCTCCCACCCTGCCATGTTGTAGCGTGCTCAGCCGAGCACTGCTCACTGTTCTAGCGGCTTCTAATCTGTTTTTAGAATGAAACGTTGGCATTACTGCCCATGACCGGAGAGTAGACCTAGTGAAATTATCACAGCTCAGCTCATCACAGCACATTCCAGGGGCCTCAGTCACTAATTTGATGATTCATCCCACAGTTTGGCAGCGTGAAGGGAACGGAACACAGAATGGATTTATTCCATCCATGTACATTTGAGTGAGTACATCTGAGGGTGGAGGACCGGAGGGCACAACGGAGTTCCAGAGCCTGGCAACAACACCCTCAGGGCAGCAGGAGGACAGTCAAAGATGGATAAGGAGGAGTCTCACTTTAGCCACAGGATCAGGATGAATTAGCAGGATATTCCAGATGTTAACATGGCTTTAATGTGCAAAGTGCCAGTAGTATGGAAGAGCGCCCCCTTTCCTCAGCTTCTTCATGTTTTTCTCTATTTTTCTTCTGCTCAACATACTATATTTTGGCCTTTGTCTTTGCTTTGATATTGCATCCTGCATCGCCTTTTTAAGCATCTCCTCATCATCCTTGAACCAAACGGTCTTTTTTGGTTTATCTGCGCTCTTTTTATTGATCTCCTCTTCTCCTGCCACGATGTCCTCACTCACTCCTGTAATGTCTGGGATGTCCTCCCTCACTTCTGTGATGGCCGGGATGTTCTCAATCACTTCTGTGATGGCCGGGATGTTCTCAATCACTTCTGTGATGGCCAGAATGTCCTCACTCACTTCTGTGATGGCCGGGATGGTCTCAATCACTTCTGTGATGGCCGGGATGTTCTCAATCACTTCTGTGATGGTCGGGATGTCCTCACTCACTTCTGTGATGGCCGGGATGTTCTCAATCACTTCTGTGATGGTCGGGATGTCCTCACTCACTTCTGTGATGGCCGTGATGTTCTCACTCTGGTCTGCGATGTTAATGTTATCAGTTATCTCGGCCACATTCGCTTCTACATCGGTCTCTGAAGTCTTTTTTGACTTTCGTTTCATCCTAAAAGCAGAAGAACAATGAAAAGTGCTCAGTAGCAGATCACAGACAGGATCTATGGGGTCTCCATATCCTATATGATATGCAGCGCAGTGTATAGAGGCACATTATATAACATGGTGGCATAATGTATACAGCACCAGTCCCTATCTGTACTCTCCTAATGTTGGGAGGCTCATTGTTACATGTGGAAACATAATTTATTGTGTGTCTGACAGTGTGCGCTTCTGCGGATATATTGTGACAAATCATGTTGTCTTATGGTCAAATGAATGATGCAGGAAATAGGAATTTGTGCAGATATAGTTGTGTGTGGGTGAATGTCACTTATTGGCCTGCACGTGTCCTCATGAAAACTATATGCATTGCTTTTCCTGTGTGACTTCTCTGTGCTTTTCAGTCATGTGTCATGTCATGAACACATGGAGTTGTCTGTTTTTATAGAAGTGTATCTAGTATTTTATAATATAGGGACAGGGGGTGGTAACACTGATAATACAGGGATGGGTGGTAACACTGATAATATAGGATTGGTGGCGGTAACACTGATGATACAGGGACAGGGGGAGGTAACAATGATAATTAGGGAAGGATAGCCATTGGTGTGCTCACCATCGATGGTTACCATCTATGGTTAGTACTTAGTTTCATCATAGATGGTTACCATAGTGAACCTAAGTGGCCATTGATGGAACAATCTATTTTATGGTAGATCATCAATGGTTTCACCCACACATGGTCAGCCCTGTTCTTTCATTGAATAGCCTGTAGGCCAATCACAGTCTGGGGGCGGGGCTTCAAGGTCTTGGCGGTGGAGCGATGCTTTGTGTCCCGAGACTCATAGGAAAAAGATCTGTTGCTTTTATACAATCGATGGTGGGAAACCATTTGGTTCTCCCCCATCAATGGCAAAAGTGTTCGGCATCGGGCATAGACCATCGATGAATTTAAAGATGGTTGATGGCCATCACTAGTGACAATATAGGGACAGGGAATTGTAAGACTGAAAACACAGGGACAGGGGTGGTAATATTGTCCATCTCTGTTGGCATTAGGGCGAGGAATGAACCTGTGGGCACAGCCCTACTCCACCTAATGCTAAATCTGCCCCTGGAAAAGACTGGAGACAGACGCTCCTACCAGCCACATAGATCACACCGGTTGTAGTGGGAAATAATAATACAGTAATAAATACTCCTTTTATCTAGGTAAATAACCTGTAACACTATCTGTATAGGATATTAGTAACTTACCAGATGTAAATACAGAAGGCCCCCTGCACTGCAATGGTCATCAGGAAGAATGTAAAAGCCGCTATCAGCAATCCTTCAGTCACATGGCGATTATGGGGAAATATGAAAGAGAGAAACAGGTAATATGAATAAACGTCATGTCATTTACAGCCATGTTACACATACTATATCTCATTCCTTATATGTAACCATGATGGAAACAACATTGTATTACATGGCTCCCAGTTGTGCATTAGAATGCTCTCATTACATTGTGCTCTGTGCACATAACAATCGGCTGCCTCACATAGAGTGTAATAGGAGTATGGGAGCAGCGGCCGTCGTCTGATCTAGAGCAGCCCAATGGTGTGTTACAGTCCCATGTATATTGTAATCTCCGCCACTAACCTGGGAACGCCCCACACTGTGCACTCTGCACCTGCTGCTATATTATACACTGCAACACAAAGCTGACTTATGCATATGGGCACAATACTAGGTAAATGATGCCACCATCAGTAGAACATCACTGCCAGCTGCAGATGTATCTTACCCCCCCCCCCCACAGATGCCGCCCTTGTGGCCACTAACCCCTATTACTGATAAGGTTGTGAGTGTTAGCAGTCTACATGATGTAAGCATTCATGTGTGTGTTAGCGGGTCTGCATGACATAAGCATGTTAGTGTTAGCTGGTCTGCATGATATAAGCATGTTACTTTTAGCGGGTCTGCATGACATAAGTGTATTAACGGTCTACATGACATAAGCATGTGTGTGTTAGTGGAACTGTATGACGTAAGTGTGTTTGTGTTAGTGGGACTGCATGACATAAGAAAGTGTGTGTTAGCAGGTCTGCATGATGTAAGTGTGTTTGTGTTAGTGGGACTGCATGACATAATGGTGTGTGTACTAGCGGGTCTGCATGACATAAGCATGTTAGTGTTAGCGGGTCTGCGTGACATAATGGTGTGTGTACTAGCGGGTCTGCGTGACATAAGCATGTGTGTGTTAGCGGGTCTGCGTGACATAATGGTGTGTGTACGAGCTGGTCTGCGTGACATAAGCATGTGTGTGTTAGCAGGTCTGCGTGACATAAGCATGTGTGTGTTAGCAGGTCTGCATGACATAAGGGTGTGTGTACTAGCGGGTCTGCTTTATGGAAGGATGTGAGTGTTATTAATAAAATTGCTTATTTATATAGCACAATGAGATTTACAGTACATTATATTTGTCTTACTTATCAGGCTTTACAGAACAAATGACATAATACAAATGCACACACACAAGGGTTATTTTTGTCAAAATCCTGAGTTTTTAAAGTGAGGGAGGAAACTAATGCAAACATAGGGAGCACATACAAACTCCAAACCAACTAGCCCTCTGTGGGAATTGAACTTATGCCTTAGTGCTGTGAGGCAGTAATGCTTACCATTACGCCAGCATACAGGTGTGAGTATTAGCTAGCCCACGCAATGCCAGGTTGTATGTATTGGCTGATCTGCTTGAAATGAGAGTATTTATTTTTTTATTACCAGTTATTTATATAGCGTACACATATTCCGCAGCGCTGTACAGAGAGTAACTGTTAGCGTGTGTGCAGGTCAGCATGATGCATGTTTACATGGGTCTGCATGATTATGTTACTGTATAATTACTGTGCAGGTATCAGAGGTGGCAGAGGCTAATACAGTAGAGCAATTTAAGCATGCTTAGAAAAAACATAAGGATCTCCTAAGGACCAAATAGATTTTGAGGTTATTATACGGTTAACAAAGGGGCAGACTAGATGGACCAAGAATTTCTTTTCTGCTGTCACAGTCTATGTTTCTTTGTTATATATTTGAAGACTAGGTGCTTCATCGCGCCCTACGGGCGCTCTTCACACCGTCGCAAGGGGCTACGCCCCCTTAACCCTTGCATGCCTTTCTGGGGTTCAATATTTGTATTATATAGAGTATTACCTGCATTCCTTTGTTAGTGGTTAAATATTGCACAATGAAAGGGCGTGTGATGGTGAAGGAGGCGCAGCCCCTTGCGACGGCGTGAACAGCACCTGCAGCGCACAATGTACAGAATGTAGCAGGTGCGGGGGGTGGCTGTGGATGGGGGAGGGTGTCTGTAGATGCTGCGGGTAGAGGGAGGGTGGAAGCGGGGGGGCCCGGATGGGGAAGGGTCGGGAGATGCTGCGGGTGGGGGAGGGGCAGAGGAGTGGGGGCTGCAGATGGGGGGTGGGGTCCGGAGGCACTGCCGGTGGGGGAAGGGCAGGGGTGCCAAGGGTGGGAGAGGGGCAGGTGCGGGGATGTTGCGGATGGGTGAAGGGTTCCGGAGGTGCTGTGGGATGGGAAGGGGCGGGGGTCCGGAGGTGTCGTGAGTAGGGGAGGGGCAGGTACAGGTGGTGCGGCGGATGGGGAAGGGGGTCCGAAGGTGCTGCAGGTGGTGGAGGGGCAGGTGGGGGAGGGGTGGATGAGGGGGGCACCGTGGATGGAGGAGGGTGTCTGCAGATGCTGCGGGTGGAGGGGGGGCAGGTGTGGGGGGAGACATATATGGGGGGTGGATGGTGGAGGGGGTCTGGAGGTGCTGTGGGTGGTGGAGGGACGGAGGAGTGGAAGCCGCGGGTGGTGTAGGGGGTCTGGAGGCACAGCGTGTGGGGGAGGGGTGGGGTGCCGCATGTGGTAGAGGGGAAGGTGCGGAGGTGTGGTGCATTGGGTAGGGGTCTGGAGGCGCTACGGGTACTGTACCTGCCAAAAAGGTAGTTGGAGGGTATGCAGTAACAGGGCCAGGACAGGGGTGACGGGGCCAGGACAGGGGTGACAGGGTCAGAATATGGGTGACAGGGTCAGAACAGGGGTGACAGGGCCAGAACAGGGGCGACGGGGCCAGGACAGAAATGACAGGGACAGGATAGGGGTGACATGGCCATGGTAGGGGCGGCAGGACCAGCACAGGGGTGACAGGGCCTGGATAGAGGTGACAGGGCAAGGATAAGGGTGACAGGGCCAGGATAACTGTGACAGGGACATGACAGAACACAGGGCACGGGAGAGATTGGTATTAGGGACAGATCAGTGGTGACAGACAGATGTGTGTTACCGGAGTCACTGCTGCTGGCTGCTGCTGTTCCACTCCAACCTGTTGGGATCTGCTGCTGGTGGAGACTTGGCATGGCTGACTCTCTCAGGCTGGAGTCCTGCTTCCTCTGCCTGTACGCATCCATCCCCCCCTCCTCAGTCACACACCGCAGACCTTGAGCAGCTGCCGGGCACTGTGGTAAGGGGAGACTGGGAGTGACTGGTTAGCCCCCAGGAGACGCTCTGGCTGGAGGGAGGAGGGGGTCGGAGCCTACAAGCAGCGCGGACTTCTGCAGCGCTGCCCGCCAGCTAAAGTGTGTGAAGGAGCTGGGTGCACCTCACTGCGGGCGGCAGCACTGCAGCTAGCGGTGGGGTTGCGGGGGCTGGAGATAACAGAGGCAGTACGGAACCTGCACAGCAGCAGGTGCCCCACAAAACTGCAGCTAAGAAGCGTGGAGTGTGCCAGAAAGTGACTCTCCTCTGCGCCAGAAAGACCCTGCTGAGTATGCTGATGTGGGGGGTCACTCACCCCCACACCTCCCAACCGTCCCGATTTTCGCGGGACAGTCCCATTTTTTAGGGGCTGTCCCACCCGTGGGCCACAGTGTCCCGCGGTGGTGGTGGTGTTGGGGGGGGGGGCAGTTGGGAAGCTCCTGTACTCTCTGTTTTGCTTAGAGCAGCAGTGAATTTAGTGGAGAGAGAGGGGGCATCAGGGGGTACGGATTAAGGGGGGGTTCCAGCAGCAGAGCCGGATTAAGGGGGGCAGGGGGTACGTACCATGGGCCCCACAGTTTTATGGGGCCCCCCGGCTGGAGTAGCTCTGTCCCAAGTCTGAAGCTCCCCTGTCCTGCCAGCAACAGCGGCAGCATTGTGCTACAGTCAGCACACGCTGCTGCGTATTGGCATGTCTGTGGTGTTGCAGGGAGGCAGCAGTCTCCCTGCTTTCTTCTCCCTGTGCGGGTGTGTAGGGGGAGCAACCACCTCCTCTGGATTTACCCCTAGCTGAGGGGCCAAAATTCCATAAAATAAAAAAAAATCCTGGAATTTGCATAAGGGGGCGTGGCTTTGCGGGCGCGATTAGGCCACGCCCCCAATCCCACAGCAGGCACAGCATTGAGATAGGGCTACCCTGTTTTAAGGGCCCTGGGCCCCCCAGACTCATAATCTGCCACTGGGGGCATGCCAGCAGCTCACAGAGCACTGGGCATGCCCCCTCACTGATGAAAACGGGTGCCCTCCCGTGAAGCCACGCCCCTTTCGTTGACCACGCCCCCTTTTCGCAGTGTGGCGTTTTGTGTGTGTGTGTGTGTGTGTGTGTCCCTCCTGTCTGAAGAAAGCTGGGAGGTATGCACCCCTGCCTGTGCCATGCCCATACCTGCTTCTGCTGCTGCTGGTCTCCTATAGATTTGCCCAGTTCTGTGACTCATTTGAATAACTCCACCCACCACTGTAACTCCGCCCAGCGTTACAGCACAGAGTCACAGATTAAGGCAAATATATAGGAGATATATCGCCCTTTGGATGTGGTGAACAGCCAACACGATAGTCTGTGAACGATATATCGGGGGTACACAACCATCGATAGGCTCACGATTCATTGGCCGATATATATATATTATCTGTGTATAGTTTGTGTGTTCTCATCATGTTTACATGGTTTTCCTCCAGGTTCTTATTGCTTCTTCCCATGCGCCAAACCCATGCTGTTATCTTATTTAGCTTCTGATAAAAGGAGAGTAATAATTTTAGTTTGTATGTGTGTATATTGATAGGGAATATATAGAGTGTAAGCTCCACTGGGGCAGGGACTGATGTGAATGTACAGCGCTGTATAATATGTGTGCGCTATATAAAAAACTGTAAGTAAATAACAAATACAGATAGGATACTGATTATACAAATATACAGTTCCATTAGTGATAGGTGACAGCTGTGGTAAATGCACTGTCCGTTCACATTGACACTTTAGTTGAACAGGTAACAGATCAGAAATGCAGTGGATTCCAGTGCTGGCCCTTCAGTCATTCGGACGTGTGGCTCCAGTCACTGATGGGTCATTTACTATTGGATTCAATAAAACCCATTTTAGTCATTATACAAACTGCAGTAGACAGTTCATGGTGCGAGCCCTAAATGGGGGAAATCCCAATGCTCAGTTAGTAACTGCTTGGGAACCTGATTAATTTGAATTCAATACTCCTAATGATTCCATTTATCTATGATACCACAGATTAAACAGCAGTTGCCCACTCTATAAAACCCTCCTGAAACCAACTGCCTAAAAACACATAAGGTATCCACTCAACCTTCTACCATGACTACCCACCTGTATGGGTGATGAGGCTGCCCCAGTAAGGGGGTCCAGCAGATGTATATCAGTCAATGAAGGTGAGCGCACCTAAAGCCAGACAATATATAAACTCCAACCACATTCCAAATCAAAAACAGGTAACTTGACGTTCTTTCCCGCCCCAAAATAGCCAACGGAAAACTACCAACAACCGCATATGATAAACAAGGAGGGAGGGTGGGAAGACTAAAACAAAAGTGGCTGACCCAGCCCCCTCACCAGACACAAAATATAATTTAACCTCCACCCTCTACCCCTAACACCTGATGTCCTTACAGGCCCGACCCAGTCTATGAGGTTTAACCCACTCCATTCCTATTCTGTCCTTATGTTCTTCGTAGTAGGGTAT
>NW_026969019.1:0-40000 GCF_028390025.1 Pseudophryne corroboree
GGGTCAGTGGTGGCAGACTACACACACATACATACAGGGTCAGTGGTGGCAGACTACACACACATACATACAGGGGTCAGTGTGGCAGACTACACACACATACATACAGGGGTCAGTGGTGGCAGACTACACACACATACATACAGGGGTCAGTGGTGGCAGACTAGCACACACATACATACAGGGGTCAGTTGTGGCAGACTACACACACATACATACAGGGGTCAGTGGTGGCAGACTACACGACACATACATACAGGGGTCAGCGGTGGCAGACTACACACACATACATACAGGGGTCAGTGGTAGGCAGACTACACACACATACATACAGGGGTCAGTGGTGGCAGACTACACACACATACATACAGGGGTCAGTGGTGGCAGACTACACACACATACATACAGGGGTCAGTGGTGGCAGACTACACACACATACATACAGGGGTCAGTGGTGGCAGACTACACACACATACATACAGGGGTCAGTGGTAGCAGACTACACACACATACATACAGGGGTCAGTTGTGGCAGACTACACACACATACATACAGGGGTCAGTGGTGGCAGACTACACACACATACATACAGGGTCAGTCGTGGCAGACTACACACACATACATACAGGGGTCAGTGGTAGCAGACTACACACACATACATACAGGGGTCAGTGGTAGCAGACTACACACACATACATACAGGGGTCAGTTGTGGCAGACTACACACACATACATACAGGGGTCAGTGGTGGCAGACTACACACACATACATACAGGGGTCAGTGGTAGCAGACTACACACACATACATACAGGGGTCAGTGGTAGCAGACTACACACACATACATACAGGGGTCAGTTGTGGCAGACTACACACACATACATACAGTACACTACACACATACATACAGGGTCAGTGGTGGCAGACTACACACACATACATACAGGGGTCAGTGGTAGCAGACTACACACACATACATACAGGGGTCAGCTGGTGGCAGACTACACACACATACATACAGGGGTCAGTGGTGGCAGACTACACACACATACATACAGGGGTCAGTTGTGGCAGACTACACACACATACATACAGGGGTCAGTTGTGGCAGACTACACACACATACATACAGGGGTCAGTTGTGGCAGACTACACACACATACATACAGGGGTCAGTGGTGGCAGACTACACACACATACATACAGGGGTCAGTTGTGGCAGACTACACACACATACATACAGGGGTCAGTGGTGGCAGACTACACACACATACATACAGGGGTCAGTGGTGGCAGACTACACACACATACATACAGGGGTCAGAGGTGGCAGACTACACACACATACATACAGGGGTCAGTGTGGCAGACTACACACACATACATACAGGGGTCAGTGGTGGCAGACTACACACACATACATACAGGGGTCAGTGGTAGCAGACTACACACACACATACATAACAGGGGTCAGTGGTAG
This sequence comes from Pseudophryne corroboree, assembly GCF_028390025.1. Lineage (NCBI taxonomy): Eukaryota > Metazoa > Chordata > Amphibia > Anura > Myobatrachidae > Pseudophryne > Pseudophryne corroboree. Next base: position 1,481 of record NW_026969019.1, read on the forward strand.
CAGACTACACACACATACATACAGGGGTCAGTTGTGGCAGACTACACACACATACATACAGGGGTCAGTGGTGGCAGACTACACACACATACATACAGGGGTCAGTGGTGGCAGACTACACACACATACATACAGGGGTCAGTGGTAGCAGACTACACACACATACATACAGGGGTCAGTGGTAGCAGACTACACACACATACATACAGGGGTCAGTGGTGGCAGACTACACACACATACATACAGGGGTCAGTTGTGGCAGACTACACACACATACATACAGGGGTCAGTGGTAGCAGACTACACACACATACATACAGGGGTCAGTGGTAGCAGACTACACACACATACATACAGGGGTCAGTGGTGGCAGACTACACACACACACACACAAAGCTTGCATACATACAGGGGTCAGCGGTAGCAGACTACACACACATACATACAGGGGTCAGTGGTAGCAGACTACACACACATACATACAGGGGTCAGTGGTAGCAGACTACACACACATTCATATTCATACAGGGTCAGTTGTGGCAGACTACACACACATACATACAGGGGTCAGTGGTGGCAGACTACACACACATACATACAGGGGTCAGTGTAGCAGACTACACACACATACATACAGGGGTCAGTGGTGCAGACTACACACACATACATACAGGGGTCAGTGGTGGCAGACTACACACACATACATACAGGGGTCAGTGGTGGCAGACTACACACACATACATACAGGGGTCAGTGGTGGCAGACTACACACACATACATACAGGGGTCAGCGGTGGCAGACTACACACACATACATACAGGGGTCAGTGGTGGCAGACTACACACACATACATACAGGGGTCAGTGGTGGCAGACTACACACACATACATACAGGGGTCAGTGGTGGCAGACTACACACACATACATACATACAGGGGTCAGTGGTAGCAGACTACACACACATACATACAGGGGTCAGCGGTGGCAGACTACACACACATACATACAGGGGTCAGTGGTGCAGACTACACACACATACATACAGGGGTCAGCGGTGGCAGACTACACACACATACATACAGGGGTCAGTGGTGGCAGACTACACACACACATACATACAGGGGTCAGTGGTAGCAGACTACACACACATACATACAGGGGTCAGTGGTAGGCAGACTACACACACATACATACAGGGGTCAGTGGTAGCAGACTACACACACATACATACAGGGGTCAGTGGTGGCAGACTACACACACATACATACAGGGGTCAGTGGTGGCAGACTACACACACATACATACAGGGGTCAGTGGTAGCAGACTACACACACATACATACAGGGGTCAGTGGTGGCAGACTACACACACATACATACAGGGGTCAGTGGTGGCAGACTACACACACATACATACAGGGGTCAGTGGTGGCACACTACACACACATACATACAGGGGTCAGCGGTGGCAGACTACACACACATACATACAGGGGTCAGTGGTGGCAGACTACACACACATACATACAGGGGTCAGTGGTAGCAGACTACACACACATTCATACAGGGGTCAGTTGTGGCAGACTACACACACATACATACAGGGGTCAGTGGTGGCAGACTACACACACATACATACAGGGGTCAGTGGTGGCATACTACACACACATACATACAGGGGTCACTGGTAGCAGACTACACACACATACATACAGGGGTCAGTGGTAGCAGACTACACACACATACATACAGGGGTCAGTGGTAGCAGACTACACACACATACATACAGGGGTCAGTTGTGGCAGACTACACACACATACATACAGGGGTCAGTGGTAGCAGACTACACACACATACATACAGGGGTCAGCGTGGCAGACACACACACATACATACAGGGGTCAGCGGTAGCAGACTACACACACATGCATACAGGGGTCAGTGGTAGCAGACTACACACACATACATACAGGGGTCAGTGGTCGCAGACTACACACACATACATACAGGGGTCAGTGGTAGCAGACTACACACACATACATACAGGGGTCAGTGGTAGCAGACTACACACACATACATACAGGGGTCAGTTGTGGCAGACTACACACACATACATACAGGGGTCAGCGGTAGCAGACTACACAAACATACATACAGGGGTCAGTGGTAGCAGACTACACACACATACATACAGGGGTCAGTGGTAGCAGACTACACACACATTCATACAGGGGTCAGTTGTGGCAGAGTACACACACATACATACAGGGGTCAGTGGTGGCAGACTACACACACATACATACAGGGGTCAGTGGTAGCAGACTACACACACATACATACAGGGGTCAGCGGTGGCAGACTACACACACATACATACAGGGGTCAGTGGTGGCAGACTACACACACATACATACAGGGGTCAGTTGTGGCAGACTACACACACATACATACAGGGGTCAGTGGTGGCAGACTACACACACATACATACAGGGGTCAGTTGTGGCAGACTACACACACATACATACTGGGGTCAGTGGTGGCAGACTACACACACATACATACAGGGGTCAGTTGTGGCAGACTACACACACATACATACAGGGGTCAGTGGTGGCAGACTACACACACATACATACAGGGGTCAGTGGTGGCAGACTACACACACATACATACAGGGGTCAGCGGTGGCAGACTACACACACATACATACAGGGGTCAGTGGTGGCAGACTACACACACATACATACAGGGGTCAGTGGTGGCAGACTACACACACATACATACAGGGGTCAGTGGTGGCAGACTACACACACATACATACAGGGGTCAGTGGTGGCAGACTACACACACATACATACAGGGGTCAGTGGTAGCAGACTACACACACATACATACAGGGGTCAGCGGTGGCAGACTACACACACATACATACATACAGGGGTCAGTGGTAGCAGACTACACACACATACATACAGGGGTCAGCGGTGGCAGACTACACACACATACATACAGGGGTCAGTGGTGGCAGACTACACACACATACATACAGGGGTCAGTGGTGGCAGACTACACACACATACATACAGGGGTCAGTGGTAGCAGACTACACACACATACATACATACATACATACATACAGGGGTCAGTGGTAGCAGACTACACACACATACATACATACATACAGGGGTCAGTTGTGGCAGACTACACACACATACATACAGGGGTCAGTGGTGGCAGACTACACACACATACATACAGGGGTCAGTGGTGGCAGACTACACACACATACATACAGGGGTCAGTGGTAGCAGACTACACACACATACATACAGGGGTCAGTGGTAGCAGACTACACACACATACATACAGGGGTCAGTGGTGGCAGACTACACACACATACATACAGGGGTCAGTGGTGGCAGACTACACACACATACATACAGGGGTCAGTGGTGGCAGACTACACACACATACATACAGGGGTCAGTGGTAGCAGACTACACACACATACATACAGGGGTCAGCGGTGGCAGACTACACATACATACATACATACAGGGGTCAGTGGTAGCAGACTACACACACATACATACAGGGGTCAGCGGTGGCAGACTACACACACATACATACAGGGGTCAGTGGTAGCAGACTACACACACATACAAACAGGGGTCAGTGGTAGCAGACTACACACACATACATACAGGGGTCAGTTGTGGCAGACTACACACACATACATACAGGGGTCAGTTGTGGCAGACTACACACACATACATACAGGGGTCAGTTGTGGCAGACTACACACACATACATACAGGGGTCAGTTGTAGCAGACTACACACACATACATACAGGGGTCAGTGGTAGCAGACTACACACACATACATACAAGGGTCAGTGGTAGCAGACTACACACACATACATACAGGGGTCAGTTGTGGCAGACTACACACACATACATACAGGGGTCAGTGGTGGCAGACTACACACACATACATACAGGGGTCAGTGGTAGCAGACTACACACACATACAAACAGGGGTCAGTGGTAGCAGACTACACACACATACATACAGGGGTCAGTTGTGGCAGACTACACACACATACATACAGGGGTCAGTTGTGGCAGACTACACACACATACATACAGGGGTCAGTTGTGGCAGACTACACACACATACATACAGGGGTCAGTTGTAGCAGACTACACACACATACATACAGGGGTCAGTGGTAGCAGACTACACACACATACATACAGGGGTCAGTGGTAGCAGACTACACACACATACATACATACAGGGGTCAGTGGTGGCAGACTACACACACATACATACAGGGGTCAGTGGTGGCAGACTACACACACATACATACAGGGGTCAGTGGTGGCAGACTACACACACATACATACAGGGGTCAGTGGTGGCAGACTACACACACATACATACAGGGGTCAGTGGTGGCAGACTACACACACATACATACAGGGGTCAGTGGTAGCAGACTACACACACATACATACAGGGGTCAGTTGTGGCAGACTACACACACATACATACAGGGGTCAGCGGTAGCAGACTACACAAACATACATACAGGGGTCAGTGGTAGCAGACTACACACACATTCATACAGGGGTCAGTTGTGGCAGAGTACACACACATACATACATACAGGGGTCAGTGGTGGCAGACTACACACACATACATACAGGGGTCAGTGGTAGCAGACTACACACACATACATACAGGGGTCAGCGGTGGCAGACTACACACACATACATACAGGGGTCAGTGGTGGCAGACTACACACACATACATACAGGGGTCAGTTGTGGCAGACTACACACACATACATACAGGGGTCAGTTGTGGCAGACTACACACACATACATACAGGGGTCAGTTGTGGCAGACTACACACACATACATACTGGGGTCAGTGGTGGCAGACTACACACACATACATACAGGGGTCAGTTGTGGCAGACTACACACACATACATACAGGGGTCAGTGGTGGCAGACTACACACACATACATACAGGGGTCAGTGGTGGCAGACTACACACACATACATACAGGGGTCAGCGGTGGCAGACTACACACACATACATACAGGGGTCAGTGGTGGCAGACTACACACACATACATACAGGGGTCAGTGGTGGCAGACTACACACACATACATACAGGGGTCAGTGGTGGCAGACTACACACACATACATACAGGGGTCAGTGGTGGCAGACTACACACACATACATACAGGGGTCAGTGGTAGCAGACTACACACACATACATACAGGGGTCAGCGGTGGCAGACTACACACACATACATACATACAGGGGTCAGTGGTAGCAGACTACACACACATACATACAGGGGTCAGCGGTGGCAGACTACACACACATACATACAGGGGTCAGTGGTGGCAGACTACACACACATACATACAGGGGTCAGTGGTGGCAGACTACACACACATACATACAGGGGTCAGTGGTAGCAGACTACACACACATACATACATACATACATACATACATACATACAGGGGTCAGTGGTAGCAGACTACACACACATACATACATACAGGGGTCAGTTGTGGCAGACTACACACACATACATACAGGGGTCAGTGGTGGCAGACTACACACACATACATACAGGGGTCAGTGGTGGCAGACTACACACACATACATACAGGGGTCAGTGGTAGCAGACTACACACACATACATACAGGGGTCAGTGGTAGCAGACTACACACACATACATACAGGGGTCAGTGGTGGCAGACTACACACACATACATACAGGGGTCAGTGGTGGCAGACTACACACACATACATACAGGGGTCAGTGGTGGCAGACTACACACACATACATACAGGGGTCAGTGGTAGCAGACTACACACACATACATACAGGGGTCAGCGGTGGCAGACTACACACACATACATACATACAGGGGTCAGTGGTAGCAGACTACACACACATACATACAGGGGTCAGCGGTGGCAGACTACACACACATACATACAGGGGTCAGTGGTAGCAGACTACACACACATACAAACAGGGGTCAGTGGTAGCAGACTACACACACATACATACAGGGGTCAGTTGTGGCAGACTACACACACATACATACAGGGGTCAGTTGTGGCAGACTACACACACATACATACAGGGGTCAGTTGTGGCAGACTACACACACATACATACAGGGGTCAGTTGTAGCAGACTACACACACATACATACAGGGGTCAGTGGTAGCAGACTACACACACATACATACAAGGGTCAGTGGTAGCAGACTACACACACATACATACAGGGGTCAGTTGTGGCAGACTACACACACATACATACAGGGGTCAGTGGTGGCAGACTACACACACATACATACAGGGGTCAGTGGTAGCAGACTACACACACATACAAACAGGGGTCAGTGGTAGCAGACTACACACACATACATACAGGGGTCAGTTGTGGCAGACTACACACACATACATACAGGGGTCAGTTGTGGCAGACTACACACACATACATACAGGGGTCAGTTGTGGCAGACTACACACACATACATACAGGGGTCAGTTGTAGCAGACTACACACACATACATACAGGGGTCAGTGGTAGCAGACTACACACACATACATACAGGGGTCAGTGGTAGCAGACTACACACACATACATACATACATACAGGGGTCAGTGGTGGCAGACTACACACACATACATACAGGGGTCAGTGGTGGCAGACTACACACACATACATACAGGGGTCAGTGGTGGCAGACTACACACACATACATACAGGGGTCAGTGGTGGCAGACTACACACACATACATACAGGGGTCAGTGGTGGCAGACTACACACACATACATACAGGGGTCAGTGGTAGCAGACTACACACACATACATACAGGGGTCAGTGGTAGCAGACTACACACACATACATACAGGGGTCAGTTGTGGCAGACTACACACACATACATACAGGGGTCAGTTGTGGCAGACTACACACACATACATACATACATACAGGGGTCAGTTGTGGCAGACTACACACACATACATACAGGGGTCAGTGGTGGCAGACTACACATACATACAGGGGTCAGTGGTGGCAGACTACACACACATACATACAGGGGTCAGTTGTGGCAGACTACACACACATACATACAGGGGTCAGTGGTAGCAGACTACACACACATACATACAGGGGTCAGTGGTGGCAGACTACACACACATACATACAGGGGTCAGTGGTGGCAGACTACACACACATACATACAGGGGTCAGTGGTAGCAGACTACACACACATAAATACATACAGGGGTCAGTGGTGGCAGACTACACACACATACATACAGGGGTCAGTGGTGGCAGACTACACACACATACATACAGGGGTCAGTGGTAGCAGACTACACACACACACATACATACATACATACATACAGGGGTCAGTGGTGGCAGACTACACACACACACACACACACAAGCACGCATACATACAGGGGTCAGCGGTGGCAGACTACACACACATACATACAGGGGTCAGTGGTAGCAGACTACACACACATACATACAGGGGTCAGTGGTAGCAGACTACACACACATACATACAGGGGTCAGTTGTGGCAGACTACACACACATACATACAGGGGTCAGTTGTGGCAGACTACACACACATACATACATACATACAGGGGTCAGTTGTGGCAGACTACACACACATACATACAGGGGTCAGTGGTGGCAGACTACACATACATACAGGGGTCAGTGGTGGCAGACTACACACACATACATACAGGGGTCAGTTGTGGCAGACTACACACACATACATACAGGGGTCAGTGGTAGCAGACTACACACACATACATACAGGGGTCAGTGGTGGCAGACTACACACACATACATACAGGGGTCAGTGGTGGCAGACTACACACACATACATACAGGGGTCAGTGGTAGCAGACTACACACACATACATACATACATACATACATACAGGGGTCAGTGGTGGCAGACTACACACACATACATACAGGGGTCAGTGGTGGCAGACTACACACACACACACACACACACACACACACACAAGCACGCATACATACAGGGGTCAGCGGTGGCAGACTACACACACATTCATACATGGGTCAGTGGTGGCAGAGTACACACACACACACACACACACACACACACACATACAGTACAGTGGTCAGTGGTGGCAGACTATACACACACACACACACACACACACACACACACACACACATACAGTACAGTAGTCAGTGGTGGCAGACTACACACACACACACACACACATACAGTACAGTGGTCAGTGGTGGCAGACTACGCACATAGGTCACACACACAAACACAGACACTCCTACCTCTTCTCCTGCCTCTCCTCCGGACTCCCAGGTGCCTCACTCATTCCACTACAGCGCTCCGCGACACGCCAGATCCCCCATCACTACCAACTAACAGCTGCTCTAGTCACGATGTGTGGGGAGGGGGGAGGGATCCGCTCAGGGGCGGATCCAGAAAAAAATTACAGAGGGGGGGGGGGCACCATAAGGGGCGTGGCTTCATTGGAATGGGCGTGGCTTCGTTTGAATGGGCGTGGTATTGCAGGAAAAGACTACCTTATACCCCAGTTTTGCAACCTGCACGCCCAGACGTTGGCCACCACAGGAAAGAAAAATAATCCTGATTCATGCCCCTTACATTATTTGTCATTTTTCCTCCTTATAGTAATGCCCAGTATACATTATGCCACATACTGCAATGGCCCTTAGACATTATGCCACACACAATAATGCACATGACACAGTATGCACACACCGTAATGCCCCCGACACATTATGCCACACACCGTAATGCCCCCGACACATTATGCCACACACTATAATGCCTGTGACACATTATGACAGGAATTGCAATGCCCGTTATACATTATGCTACACACTGCACTGCCCCTGATACATTATAGCACATACAATGTCTGTGACACATTGGCCCTCATTCCGAGTTGTTCGCTCGGTATTTTTCATCGCATCGCAATGAAAATCCGCTTAGTACGCATGCGCAATGTTCGCACTGCGACTGCGCCAAGTAACTTTGCTATGTAGAAAGTAATTTTACTCACGGCTTTTTCATCGCTCCGGCGATCGTAATGTGATTGACAGGAAATGGGTGTTACTGGGCGGAAACACGGCGTTTCAGGGGCGTGTGGCTGAAAACGCTACCATTTCCGGAAAAAACGCAGGAGTGGCCGGAGAAACGGTGGGAGTGCCTGGGCGAACGCTGGGTGTGTTTGTGACGTCAACCAGGAACGACAAGCACTGAACTGATCGCACAGGCAGAGTAAGTCTGAAGCTACTCTGAAACTGCGAAGTAGTTAGTAATCGCAATATTGCGAATACATCGGTCGCAATTTTAAGAAGCTAAGATTCACTCCCAGTAGGCGGCGGCTTAGCGTGTGTAACTCTGCTAAATTCGCCTTGCGACCGATCAACTCGGAATGAGGGCCATTATGCCACACACTGCAATGACCTTGAGACATTATACCACAATGCCCGTGATATAGTATACCATACACCGTAATGCCTGTGACACATACTGCAATGCCCGTTATACCCTATGCCACACACCGCAATGGCCGTTATATATTATGCCACACTGCAATGACCCTGAGACATTATACCACATACCACAATGCCCGTGATATAGTATACCACACACCGTAATGCCTGACACATTATGACACACACCGCAATGTCCGTGATACATTATGCCACACACTGCAATGACCCTGAGACATTATACCACATATCACAATGCCAGCGATATAGTATACCACACACCGTAATGCCCCCGACACATTATGCCACACACTATAATGCCTGTGACACATTATGACAGGAATTGCAATGCCCGTTATACATTATGCTACACACTGCACTGCCCCTGATACATTATAGCACATACAATGTCTGTGACACATTATGCCACACACTGCAATGACCTTGAGACATTATACCACAATGCCCGTGATATAGTATATCATACAACGTATTGCCTGTGACACATACCGCAATGCCCGTTATACCCTATGCCACACACCGCAATGCCCGTTATATATTATGCCACACTGCAATGACCCTGAGACATTATACCACATACCACAATGCCCATGATATAGTATACCACACACCGTAATGCCTGACACATTATGACACACACCGCAATGTCCGTGATACATTATGCCACACACTGCAATGACCCTGAGACATTATACCACATATCACAATGCCAGCGATATAGTATACCATACACCGTAATGCCTGTGACACATTATGACACACACCGCAATGTCCGTGATACATTATGCCACACACCGTAATGCCCATTACACATTAAGTCCTGCAGTAAGGCTTCTAATTACTTTTCAAATACCTGCTCGTTGTCAGGGGTTTCATGCACTGGGTGTCATGCTCGTTGCCAGGGGTTTCATGCTCTTGGTTCCATGCACGGTGCCAGGGGTTTTCATGCTCAGGGTGTCATGCTCGTTGCCAGGGGTTTCATGCACTGGGTGTCATGCTCGTTGCCAGGGGTTTCATGCACTGGGTGTCATTGCTCGTTGCCAGGGGTTTCATGCACTGGGTGTCATGCTCGTTGCTAGGAGGTAGTCCTTGTTGCTAGGGCTGTGCTCCCAGTGCCACATATGTCCCCAGTGCCAGATATTCCCCCACAGTGCCAGGTACTCACATGCCCCCAGTGCCAAATATAGCCCCCCCCCATGTGCCAGGTACACATATACCCCCCCAGTGCCACATATGCCCCCAGTGCCAGATATTCCCCGACAGTGCCACATATGCCCCCAGTGCCAGATATCCCCCCCCCAGTGCTATATATGCCCCCAGTGCCACATATGCCCCAGTGCCAGATATTCCCCCCCAAGTGCCACATATGCCCCCAGTGCCAGATATCCCCCCCCCCAGTGCCACATATGCCCCCAGTGACACATATTCCCCCCAGTGCCATATATGTCCCCAGTGCCAGATATTCTCCCCCCCCCCCCTCCCTGCCAAATATGCCCCCAGTGCCAGATATTCCCCCCCAGTGCGTCCCCCCCCCCCCGTCCCCCCCCCGCTTCCTCCGCCGCCGCCACTGCTCCCCCCGCTCCCCTGCTGTTAGGAGGGACACGGAGGGCACAGTGCACGCCTCCCTGTGTCCCTCCTGTGTCTCCGGCGGCCGCGGGTCACTCTAATAAAGGAAGTGCTCACCACCCGCGGCCGCCGGAGACCCAGGAGGGACACAGGGAGGCGTGCACTGTGCCCTCCGTGTCCCTCCTAACAGCAGGGGAGGAAACGAGACTGCAGACTGACATGCGGACGCTCGTCCGCATGTCAGTCTGACTGCACTAAATCAGTGGCGCCCCCGCAGCCCCTCGCCCCCAAGCCACCGCGAGGGCTGCGGGCTGCGGGCTGCGGCGTGCGCACAAAATAAAATAAAAATACACAAATCAACTAAAAATGACAGGGGGGGCACGTGCCTTGGTGCCCCCCCCCCTAAATCCGCCACTGGATCCGCTGCTGTTACCAGCCTGCACAGGTTACCGTAGACCCTGCTGTGCGGTTACACTGCCTTACTGCATGGTCGGCATCAAGCTCCGCCCCCGTCACGCCCAGAGTCACCAATGCTCGGTCCGGATTTCAGACATGGCTGGGTGGTTTCCGGGGGATTGGGAGGGCTTTCCGGGGGAGCGGGACACTGGCCGAGAAAACGGGAGCCTCCCGCAGAATGCGGGAGTGTCGGTAAGTATGGTTCACACCCTTGAAAAGTCTTAAAGTGCCCATGGCTCCTGCGGAACCGTCTATACCCCATGGTACTAAAGTGGACCCCAGCATCCTCTAGGACGTATGAGAAATTAACATTACTATTTATTTCCGCATATAGTTTGGATGATGATGAAATATTTATATATTTTTTCCACCTACACATTCAACCCTGGTTGTATTTTTTATTACCAAATACATGTGGTAAATTTTTAAACGTATTCCTTTCTTTTGGCTACCGCCCACTTAATTGAGTCACCTGTTATTTCAGACATCCCCTTCTAAATAACGCCAAGGACATACCACACAGAAGTAACGTATCTACCGACATAATTTTATTTTTCTCTACCTCATTTTCCTCAGATTGCTGTTTTTCCCCAAAATATTATATTTTCAAACTTTTATGGTCATAACCCTTCATTTCATTTACCTGTAGTTACCCTAGGGTTATTGCTATAATCTATTTCTATTGGATCAGCTTGCCATGTTTTTTACATTCCCAGATCATTTTAGATTTCTGCATGTTTCTTTGTGTTCAGCTTCAGCTGCAATATACTGAGGAGTTTTGTCTGTGTGTGTAGCTGAACAGGTGCATTAAGCCTCCTCATCAGAGGGCCTAGTCTCCCTGGCTGCTCTGATTGGGTATTATCTCCTATATATGTGTTTCCTCTAGTGTACTTTCTAGTACAAAGTATAGTCACAATTGCCACTTAGTCAAAATCTGTACAATCTGTCCTATCTGTGCTATCTGGGCTCTGGGGGAGTTCAAGGGAAATCGCATAGTCAAAATCGAACATAGCAGGGATCTCACCGTGTGTACACACCCTTACTCTCATTCCATGCTGGTCATAGGGGGTCATTCCGACCCGTTCGCTCGCTGCGTTTTCACATAGCAGAGCGAACGGGTCCCTGCTGCGCATGCGCCTTTGTGCGCCTGCGGGACGGCCGTAGTAGGACAGCGATCGCCTCTGCCTGATTAACAGACAGAGGCGATCGATGGGCGGGAGGGGGCGAAATGGCGGCATTTAGCCGCCGATTCATAGGCACGGTCTGGCCAATGCAGGCGTGGCTGGACCGAAAGTGGGGCGGGCCGCAGCGGCTGCGTGACATCATACGCAGCCGCTGCGGGCAAGGAGCGAGGAGTAGCTCCCAGCCAGCACGCTAAAGCTGCGCTGGTCGGGAGCTACTCTTGAAGTGCAAAGGCATCGCCGCTGTGCAATACCTTTGCACTTCTGGGCGTCCCCCCGCATGTCAGGAAAGTAGATCGTAGCTGTGCAAAATTCAACTCGGAATGACCCCCATAGTTCCTAGTTGCTGCAGGAGCCCTCATCACCTTGTTCCAATCTCAGGCTTTAGAATTGTCACCTACCTCTCAGCATCCATCGACAGTGTCAGCTCTGGTGTCCAGCTTTTGCTCGGTACCAGCCTTTTATAAAATTACTGTGCTGTATTATGTATCTTTTTTGTTTTGTCTTTAGTGTTAATGAAGTACTAGCTGCTACATATAGTACTATTCCTCCCAGCAAGGAGGTTATCTCAGTTAAGCTCTAAGTATTAACATCTCCCTGGCTTGGCAGTCCCTCATCCCCTCAGTACTTTAGTTTTAGTTATTATGCAATTGTTTGACTTCCCTTCTCCCACTCATCCTCACTGCCCATGTAGTTCTCTTAGGGTTCAGTTCTTGCCGGCTTTGATTCAGGTCACCTAGGGGTTGAGCTCACACTACCGCCAGTGGCGTAAGTCCTGGTGGGCATCCCAGTACCGGTAGACATATAGAGTCTTATGGGAAAAGCGGCTCTTATAGGCAAGAAGACCTGCTGAGTGTGTTCTATGAGTCTCAATCCCAGGTGTACAGGGGGGGTCACTGCTTGAAGACCTAAAAAAGCAACACTGAATTCCAAAGGAAGATCTCCATTCCGATGTAACAGTTATTTGACCACATAACAACACAAGAGTTTTATTATTGTAATGTGGAAGTCAACAAAGTGGTACAAGCATTATAAAACAACACAGGTTTTGTTTTGTGACAAGGTTGTCCCAAAGGGGGGCAGAGTAGAACATATTTGGTATAGGCAAAGATATCGTTACTATCAATAGCTGTATGGCGCATATTTCAGTAAGTTTTATATAAAAAAAAGATATAAAAGTGAAGAAAGGAAAAGTATGTAGTATAATAGATGGACCGTATAAAGAGAGGTGATTCATGGAAAAGTTTAGTAGCAATATGAAGGTCGCGTGAAAGTTTGAAGACATTTTGAGAAGGGCAAAAGAAAGAGACTATTGTAGTAAGCAAGATAAGGAGATAACACCTAGTCATCCCACACACAACAATGATATTGCAGTGTCAAAGAAAACTGTACAGCCACAAAACACAATAAAGACATTGATTCCATGTTACTTGACAATGAACCACTATGAGAAATATAGAAATTATCCTGTTTCTATGGAAAAATAAATATTGTATAATAGTGAAATGTTAAACCTATGGAAAAAAAACTCAGACAATTGTACCAGTCTTGTTTATAAGAAGGAAATATCCTTGTGGAAGGAAAAAAGGATGTGTACCAGATAATTACGGTATCTGTAGATATTAAAGGAAGGAACGCTGCACTGAAATCACTATTGCAATACCTGTCCTGACTGAGAAAGTCCATAGGCTTGCTCACATTGGTAAGGGGAGTATGGTGGCAACAGTTCAGCTTTCTTTTCCTATGAATGCAATGGGACGCAGTCATGCCTTCCCTGTCTAAAGAGAGAATACCCCGCTCTACACAAGGACCTTTCCCAGGCAATACAGAATAACTCTATCCACCGTATAAGAAATATTGTAAAGTGTTTAGCAGGCAGCCAGAAACACTGGTTGGCCACATTTTTATAGACAAATACTTATATTTAATCATAGGAGTCTGATCCACAAGCACACTGCCCTATAGGTCTTTGGCCTCAGAGAGTCCCACCATGGTAATGATTTTGTTGTCAACAGTCACAGGGAACACAGTGGAGTTGACGTAGTCTTGCATACACACCAGTTGATGTCTATCGCTCCACTAACCCTGTTCCCAAGAACCTGTTTCCATAGTAGATTTTCATTGGCACATGCTCAGATTCTAGAGTAAACCCATAAGAAGATCATGGGGAATTAAATAACAGCACCACAAACTATATCTATGCCTGAAAGAAAAAAAGATACACCAGAGCGCAGTCTCCTCACAGGCAAACAGCAGTGCTGGGACCAGCTGGCATGATATGAAGCCTGGTCCGCAATTCTCTTTTCAGATCTCCTTATACAGTAGATCACTGGAGAAGGACCAGGTCAAGGGTTACCTCCACCTAGAAAAGTTGCTGAGAGAAACCCGCCTGGAGAAGCTAAAAGCACCGAGGGGGGTTGATCTCACTCTAGATTTGGAGGAACTGTTCAAAGGACATAGTTTAATGCCTTTTTTGGTAAGGATGGTAAAATGGAAGAATGTGGGACAGATGAGAATGTCCTGCAGCCCTGAACCTGATAAATAAAAAGGATCACAAATGCCTATAAGGGGTATTAAGTTTAAGAATAGACCTGTCCATGGTAGACTGGATGGCAGATAATCTATATTTCATACAAGATCAAACGAGGGGGGAAACAGATTGTGGAGCTGAACCAGGTTTCTGGAGCTGTGGCAAGTAAGGTAACAATTCACTTGTGGGTTCTATGTGACTGATAACATTTTTCCCTACATCATGGTCCATAATGGTTTAAGGAAAATAACATACAGTATGTTCCCCACACTGACCATGGCATATGAAAATATAATGAACAACGCTATGAATATGTACTAAATAATGTAAAAATAAGATACTGATCAATATGATCACCTATCAATTGAGACACGCTTATCAAAAGTATCTATTTATATCATGTGTTTATAGAGCTAAAATAAAATTATTTACAATTAAACTACTATAAAATCATACCCGTACTGATATGCCTTTTGGCTTGTTATATAGACTTGTGATAGACCAAGGAAGTTTAACTTTTATGGACTAGCTACAACTATCAATACACCAAGCACAGCTATAGAACTCGGAGAAGTAAGAGAAGGTATAATTTAAGATAGGGTAGCCATTAACTACCTGTTACTTAAAGCAGGAAGTGGTTGTGAACAATTTAAAGGAATGTGTTGTTTAAAATCTCAGATTATTATAATCCCATTGAACAAAAGGTTAAATTGTTGCAGGATATACAAGAACATATGACCCAATCGGCTGATTGGGACCCCTTCGGATAGATGGGAGCCGGAATTTCAAAATGGCTTTACCATATACTACACTATGTTATGATAATAATACTTATAATTTTTATAATTTATGTAACAATCAAATGCCTGCCTATCCTTGGACGCTCGTGTGGAAAAATACTCACACGGCCCGAAAGGAAGCCACGAACCAAGCTTATGGTAATGACCCCCGTTACCTACACTGCAGTAGCCCACACATAGCAATATAGCAATATTATCACACATAGTCAGATTATCAGAAGTATACCCTAATAGGTGCTTACATACTACTGCTCCATATACCCACACATAGCAATATAGCAATAGTATCACACATAGTCAGATTATCAGAAGTATACCCTAATAGGTGCTTACATACTACTGCTCCATATACCCACACATAGCAATATAGCAATAGTATCACACATAGTCAGATTATCAGAAGTATACCCTAATAGGTGCTTACATACTACTGCTTCATATACCCACACATAGCAATATAGCAATAGTATCACACATAGTCAGATTATCAGAAGTATACCCTAATAGGTGCTTACATACTACTGCTCCATATACCCACACATAGCAATATAGCAATAGTATCACACATAGTCAGATTATCAGAAATATACCCTAATAGGTGCTTACATACTACTGCTCCATATACCCACACATAGCAATATAGCAATAGTATCACACATAGTCAGATTATCAGAAGTATACCCTAATAGGTGCTTACATACTACTGCTCCATATACCCACACAAAGCAAGAAGAAGGAACCTCAACCTATAGCTAGGTTGAAGAAGAAATGAACATATTCTGTCGCTACCTCTTTCATTTTTTCCTATCTGTCCAAGTTTTCTGCAGGGTTGAGACTTTTCGCATCGATGCTCAATGGACTTGTTCCAGCGATTGCATCCAGAGAACGGGTTTTTCCTTTTCCTATCTCATATCTCACATTACACGCATTGGAAAAAAAATAATTTTAATATGATGAATATTTGATTAATTATATGTTGTGTTTAGAGATTAAACAAAAGGCAGGAATGATGAAGAAAAATCAAATATACATCTGTATTGCCTCAGAAATTGTGCTTGTAAACATATAGCATTTTAGCATTGGTAATTAAGATCTCAATTCTCATACAGAAATAATTCTTCTGACAGTAATGTTTTCTTCTTGACCTTTGTGTCCCATCACCTGACAGAGAGCTCGTATCTATCAATAGAGACCCTTGTATTTAGATAACCAGAACTTAATGACATTTTATGAGGGTTTAATAATGAATATCTGATGGACCTTTGCTTTGGAAAGAGCAACATGACCTGATGAACAAGGATGACCTCTTTGCTGACAAAGCCTATTGAGAAGCCCTATTGATGTGAATGGGAGATCCAAGACTCGTGGAGCCAGTCTGCCATCTTCAGGAGATGATCAGCCATTACATCTAGCCCAGTTGACCATATTTGGGACCTCCAGTTATTGCCTCTCAACCAATCCATAATCCCCTTGTTATCTGAATATACGCCCCATTGATCAGTTATGAATTATTGTATAATTATGTACTCTATATGTAAGCCTGAAATGCCCTGAAGGCACAGGTATCATTGATGAAGTCTGTCTTGGGTCACGTTTTTCTGCGCAGAAATATAGGCGTGGCCTCTTATTTGATAATAAATTTAATATATGCTGAATATCATCGCAACGGAGACTCCCTACTTCTTTTATGATAAATAGACATTAACAGTTATTAGCACATACGCCAGGTTTTTAAAGCGTGGGGTCAATGAAGTATCTAGAATTCCTCCAACAGCCCCAAATCTTATCAAATTTCAATAAAGAATTACGTTTAGTGTGCATAAAACGTTCATGGGAAATAGTATTCAAGAGAAAATGTATTTAACAAACAAGAGACATATATAAGTGTACATAACATCCAGGTTTCAGTAATCAATAGGCTGTATCAAGCGTACAATGTACAGAATAACATGGCGCTAATCTGTTTAATCTAAGGGAAATGGGATGATTGCAGTGTTCCAACACGTTTCGTCAGCCTCTGACTTCTTCACCTATCAGTGTGGAGTGCACATCACACCTGCACAAATCATTCTTAGGTTGTTACCACGTATCTATCTATCTATCTATCTATCTATCTATCTATCTATCTATCTATCTATCTATCTATCTATCTATCTATCTATCTAATATCTCACCATCTTTTACCTCTCGATGTATGGAGGATTCGCTTAGTATTGATAATAAACACCATTGTGGAATGCCAGGGCTCTTTTCTCTGCAGCTGCTGGCACTATTCTGGGGGCAGAGGTGCTTTCAGTCTGTGCTGCTGGATACAGGGTAGGATGTACTAATCTGAAAATGCGGTAAAACCCGTTTTCAGAGGTATTACCGCATTTTCGTATGTACTAACTCCCGGCCGCCGCGTTTTCGTCCCTGAGGGTATTGCCATCTTTTGATCACGATACCCTATAGAAGCCTATGGGCTTCTTACCACCGGCCACCGCCCAGCTAACCCCCCACCCCTTGGCATACCTACGTTAAGGCTGCCCTGGTCCCGTAAGCCAAACTCCTCCTCCCCCTAGCAACACAGCCGGAGGTCCTTCCCGCTGCAGGGAGGAGGAGTGGGAGCCCGGGACAGCCTGCTGCTGCTTCCCAGCAGGCAGAGACCCCAGAGAGGTGACGGAACCTCCTCCCCCCGCACACCACCTCACAGGTACCGCGGGGGGCCTCTGTCACTGCATTGCGATGTTAGTACATATGCGATTAGCATCGCTGCGGTGGGTGGCGAGGGGCGGCGATGTATGGTAAGGAGCAGCCACCGGGTATATACAGGGGACAGTACTCTGCCTGTGTTACATTTCCCTGGTAACTGCTCCTCTCTGCAGGGGTGTGTATGTGACTGTGGGTGTGTATGACTGTGGGTGTGTGTGTGACTGTGGGTGTGTGTGTGTGAGTGACTGTGGGTGTGTATGTGTGTGGGGGGCATGCACTGATTGGCAGATACTGGGGTAACACCTCTGAATGCTGAGGGGCCAGGGTGTGCGTCTGAGACCGCTGTCTACTGACAGCCGCCTACTGACCGGTCACATCAGATGCCTTTGAGAAAGTCACGTGATCATGACAAAACGCGTTAGCTCCGTTACCTGTTGCCCCCTAAACACACAATTGGGGTCGCGCAGCGGTTTGAACTCTCCCGGCTTCATCCGCATTGCGCTACTATCCCTGGCTAAGAAACAGAGCAGTGTGCGTCCCCCTCTGCTCCTTCATGCGGCCAGCGGAATGACCACCCGAGGACGCTCGTAGAGTATTAGGGTGGGCTTTCTGCGCTAGACCTTTCACCCACCCACATGACCATATCGGGTAAGACCAGCGGCAGCCATTAGACACACATACCCTAGTGACATCACTGGGTCATTCCACTGCCGCACACTGTACAGCATTTACATATTCCTCACTCAGGATAGCCCTAGCCTCCCAACTGTCCCGATTTTCCCGGTCTGTCCCGCCCGCTGCCGCAGTGTCCCGCGGGTGGGGGGCAGTTGGGAGATCCCCCCTGTCACTCGCTGCTCTGATGGTCTATTCCCTGACAGAGAGGTACAGGGGGCACGGCCAGCAGCTCACTGCCCCCACACTGACACAAATAGGTTGCGTGATTTGAAATTGCTGCAAGGCCATGCCCCTTTCCACAAGGCCACACCCATTTCTGTGAGGCCACTCCCCAGCGCGCGTTAATGTCCCTCCTTATTCACCTCAAAAGTTGGGAGGTATGGGATGACTGCTGTGTGTAGGCTGCCACAGGTGTGGGCCGGATTTACCACTAGGCAACATAGGCAGCCGCCTACAGCCCGGCAGGTACCGTGGGGCCCTGACCATCAGAGCAGAGACAGCAGGTAACACTGTGTCAGGGGTGGTCAGGCTCTTCGGTAGATGCTAGAATCAAGTTGGAGAAAGGACCTCTGACATCAGGGGGAGGAGCCACAACACCAAGGGGAGGAGCTAGGCCAGCGGGATAGTTCTGCTATCCGCGCCACCAACTACTCCATATAGTAACCCGGTGGCGACTCTGCGAGTGAAGCGAGCCCACGTGGGTACATATCGTGGCTCCTCCCCCTGCTGATGTCAGATGCCCCTTCCTCAACTAAGGGGCCCTACTCACTGGCCGACCCGCCGCCGAGCTGCCCGACGGCGGATACGGCCGACGAGCGACCCGGCGGCGGGGGGGCAGTGACGGGGGGAGTGAAGTTTCTTCACTCCCCCCGTCACGCGGCTGCATTGAAGTGCAGGCAAATATGGACGAGATCGTCCATATTGGCCTGCATGCACATGGGCCCTACACACTGGCCGATATTTTGAAAGATATGAACGATCTCGTTCATAAATGAATGAGATCTCGTTCATATCTTTCAGTGTGGAGACTTAAGCGATGAACGATGCGCGTCCCCGCGCTCGTTCATCGCTGGTCTCCTGTCGGCTGTGCATGCAGGCCAATATGGACGATCTCGTCCATATTTGCCTGCACGTCTATGGAGCCGGGTGACGGGGGGAGTGAAGAAGCTTCACTCCCCCCGTCACTGCCCCCCCCCGCCGCCGGGTCGCTCGTCGGCCGTATCGGCCGTCGGGCACCTCGGCCAGTGAGTAGGGCCCAACAGCCGACGGGAGACCAGCGATGAACGAGCGCGGGGCCGCGCATCGTTCATCGCTGGAGTCTCCACACTGAAAGATATGAACGAGTTCTCGTTCATTTATGAACGAGATCGTTCATATCTTTCTAAAAATCGGCCAGTGTGTAGGGCCTATTAGTTTCAGACCTAACCTAGGCTGTTCCCTCTGGGCCCCCTCCCCACAGTCCCCGGAGCGCAGCACCAATCACTGAAGCGGTGACAGGCAGCCTGCGCGGGATCAGTGTACCACACACACACACTGGCTGACTGACTGGTGAGAGGGGGCGGGCACACCAGGGAGGAGGCTGGGCTGGCTGCTGGCCTGTTTAGACTCCAAGCCCCGCCTCCTCCCACACTGCACTGACGCACCCCGAGGCCAGCCCTTCTCTCTCCTGGGGTCCTACTCTTGGCCTGCAGCTCCTCACCTGTTACTAATGAGAAGCCCCGCCCCCTCAGACTGTGCGCCACGCGGGCCGGAGCTGCTGCTGCTGCTGAGCCGTCACATGGTGAGAACATGCTGGCGGGAAAATGTCCTGTGACATAATATGGGGATATGATGTGTGGTATATATTGTGTATGGGGATCTGATGTGTGGTGTAATAATGTATTGTGACACTGTTGTATGGTATATATTGTGTATGGGGATCTGATGTGTGATATAATAATGTATTGTGACACTGTTGTATGGTATATATTGTGTATGAGGATCTGATGTGTGATATAATGTATTGTGACACTGTTGTGTGGCATATATTGTGTATGGGGATCTGATGTGTGGTATAATAATGTATTGTGACACTGTTGTGTGGCATATATTGTGTATGGGGATCTGATGTGTGGTATAATAATGTATTGTGACACTGTTGTGTGGTATATATTGTGTATGGCGATCTGATGTGTGGTGTAATAATGTATTCTGACATTGTTGTGTGGTATATATTGTGTATGGGGATCTGATGTGTGATATAATAATGTATTGTGACACTGTTGTGTGGTATATATTGTGTATGGGGATCTGATGTGTGATATAATAATGTATTGTGACACTGTTGTGTGGTATATATTGTGTATGGGGATCTGATGTGTGATATAATAATGTATTGTGACACTGTTGTGTGGCATATATTGTGTATGGGGATCTGATGTGTGGTGTAATAATGTATTGTGACACTGTTGTGTGGCATATATTGTGTATGGGGATCTGATGTGTGATATAATAATGTATTGTGACACTTGTGTGGCATATATTGTGTATGGGGATCTGATGTGTGGTATAATAATGTATTGTGACACTGTTGTGTGGCATATATTGTGTATGGGGATCTGATGTGTGGTGTAATAATGTATTGTGACACTGTTGTGTGGCATATATTGTGTATGGGGATCTGATGTGTGGTATAATAATGTATTGTGACACTGTTGTGTGGCATATATTGTGTATGGGGATCTGATGTGTGGTATAATAATGTATTGTGACACTGTTGTGTGGCATATATTGTGTATGGGGACCTGATGTGTGGTATAATAATGTATTGTGACACTGTTGTGTGGCATATATTGTGTATGGGGACCTGATGTGTGGTATAATAATGTATTGTGACACTATTGTGTGGCATATATTGTGTATGGGGACCTGATGTGTGGTATAATAATGTATTGTGACACTTGTGTGGCATACATTGTGTATGGGGACCTGATGTGTGGTGTAATAATGTATTGTGACACTGTTGTGTGGCATATATTGTGTATGGGGACCTGATGTGGTATAATAATGTATTGTGACACTGTTGTGTGGCATATATTGTGTATGGGGACCTGATGTGTGGTATAATAATGTATTGTGACACTATTGTGTGGCATATATTGTGTATGGGGACCTGATGTGTGGTATAATAATGTATTGTGACACTTGTGTGGCATATATTGTGTATGGGGATCTGATGTGTGGTATAATAATGTATTGTGACACTGTTGTGTGGCATGTATTGTGTATGGGGATCTGATATGTGGTATAATAATGTATTGTGACACTGTTGTGTGGCATATATTGTGTATGGGGATCTGATGTGTGGTATAATAATGTATTGTGACACTATTGTGTGGCATATATTGTGTATGGGGACCTGATGTGTGGTATAATAATGTATTGTGGCACTATTGTGTGGTATATATTGTGTATGGGGATCTTATTTGTTGCATAATAATGTATTGTGACACAGTTGTGTGGCATATATTGTGTATGGGGATCTGATGTGTGATATAATGTATTGTGACACAGTTGTGTGGCATATATTGTGTATGGGGATCTGATGTGTGATATAATGTATTGTGACACAGTTGTGTGGCATATATTGTGTATGGGGATCTGATGTGTGATATAATAATGTATTGTGACACTGTTGTGCAGCATATAATGGGGTCGATTCTATTCGGCAACTAATGAATAGCGCCGGGAATTAGCTCCCGACGCTATTCAATTCAGCAACTAGCTACGTCGGCGATGGCCCGTTCTCGCCGACAAAACAGGTAGTTTTGTCGGGAGAACGGGCATTCTCCGACTTAACTCCCCGGCGAGAGGCTGATTCCCGACAGAATCAGCCTCGCGCCGGCCGCGAGGCAGCACTTTTGTCGGGTTTCTCTTCTCATCCCCCGGGGATGAGAGAAGAATTCCCGACAATTGCAGGTAACTAGTTGCTGAATTGAATAGCGTCGGGAGCTAATTCCCGGCGCTATTCATTAGTTGCCGAATAGAATCGACCCCATTGTGTATGGGGATCTTATTTGTTGCATAATAATATGTCGCACAACAGTGTTACAATATATTGTGTATGGGGACCTGATTTTTTGCCTAATGTTCTGTGACAGTTGTGTGTCATATATTGTGTATGGGGATCTTACTTATTGTGTAATAATACATGTTACACAACAGTATCGCAATACATTGGGGTCGATTCAATTCGGCAACAGATGAATAGCGCCGGGAATTAGCTCCCGAGGCAATTCAAATCAGCGACTAGTTACCCGCAATTGTCGGGAATTCTCTCACCCCCGGAAATCAGCATCGCCGCGGGTAGTTAAGTCGGAGAATGCCCGTTCTCCCGACAAAACTACCTGTTAAGTCGGCGAGAGCGGGCATTCGACGACTTTAGCTGAATTGAATAGCGTCGGGAGCTAATTTCCGGCGATATTCATCTGTTGCCGAATTGAATCGACCCCATTGGGGTCAATTCTATTCACTGACAGTTGAATAGCGCCGGGAGTTTGCTCCCGACGCTATTCAATTCAGCTCCAGTTAAGTCGGCGATGGCCCTTTCTCGCCGACTAAACAGGTTGAATTGTCGGGAGAACGGGCATTCTCCGACTTAACTCCCCGGCGCGAGGCTGATTCCCGACAGAATCAGCCTCGCGCCGGCCGCGCAGCAGCACTTTTGTCGGGTTTCTTCTCTCATCCCCCAGGGATGAGAGAAGAATTCCTGAAAATTTAGGGTCACTCGTCGCTGTATTGAATAGCGCCGAGAGCAAACTCCCGGCGCTATTCAACTGTCACTGAATTGAATCGACCCCCTTGTGTATGGTGATCTGATTTGTGGCCTAATAATGTATTGTGACACAGTTGTGTGGCATATATTGTGTTTGGGAATCTTATTTGTTGCATAATAATATCTCACACAACCGTGTCACATTATCTTGTTGTATGGGGACCTGATTTGTTGCCTAATAATGTATTGTGACACTGTTGTGTGGCATATATTGCATATTGGGATTCTGCGTTATAAGGGTGAGGAATTGTTTGGGGATGGTCTCTGGGACCTCGTATCCACAGCAACAGCTGGGAAGAAATTTTTTTACCTCAGGTTTCCTCACAAAAGCCTAAAGAAAGCACCGTATTTTCAGGTACAGTCCTTTCGGCTTCAGAAAAGCAAGCGGGTCAAAGGCGCTTCCTTTCTGCACAGAGACAAGGGAAGAAGGAAAAAGCTGCACCAGTCAGCCAGTTCCAGTATCAAATATCTTCCCTCGCTTCCTCTGAGTCCTCTGCATGACGCTGGGGCTCCACAGGTGGAGACAGGTGCGGTGGGGGCGCGTCTCGGGAACTGCAGGGATCATTGGGCTTGCCCACAGGTGGATCCCTAGGTTCTGCAAGTAGTATCACAGGGATACAGGCTGGAGTTCGAGACGACTCCCCCTCGCCGTTGCCTCACATCAGCCTTGCCTGCTGCCCTCGGAGAAAGGTAGTACTGGCGGCAATTCACAAGCTGTACTTCCAGCAGGTGAAATCAAGGTACCCCTCTTTCAACAAGGCCGGGGTTACTATTCCAAAATGTTGTGGTATCGAAACCAGACGGTTCGGTGAGACCCATTCTAAAATTGAAATCCTTGAACACTTATATACGAAGGTTCAAGTTCAAAATGGAATCGCTCAGGGCGATTATTGCAAGCCTGGAAAATTTCAGGGTATCACTGGACATCAAGGATACTTACCTGCATGTCCCTATTTACCCTCGTCACCAGGTGTACCTCAAAATTGTGGTACAGGATTGTCATTACCAATTCCAGACGTTGCCGTTGGTCTGTCCCCGGCACCGAGGGTATTTACCAAGGTAATGGCTGAAGTACTTATCCCGTACTTGGACGATCTCCTTATAAAGGCGAGGTCCAGGGAGCAGTTGTTCGTCGGAGTAGCACTATCTCGGGAAGTGCTACAACAGCACGGCTGGATTCTGAATATTCCAAAGTCACAGCTGGTTCCTACGACGCGTCTACTGTTCCTGGGTATGGTTCTGGACACAGAACAGGATAAAAAGGGTTTCTCCCGGAGGAGAAGTCCAAGGAGTTGGCGTCTCTAGACGGAGACCTCCTAATACAAATACAGGTATCGGTGCATCTATGAACGCGAGCCTTGGGAAAGATGGTAGCTTCTTACGAAGAATTTCCATTCGCCAAGTCCCATGCAAGGATCTTCCAGTGGGATCTGTTGGACAAGTGGTCCGGGTCGCATTCTCAGATGCATCGGCGGATAACCCTGTCTCCAAGGGCCAGGGTGTCGCTGTGGTGGTGACTGCACATCTTCTAGGGGGCCGCAGATTCGGCATACAGGACTGGGTCCTGGTGACCACGGATGCCAGCCTTCAAGGCTGGGGGGCAGTCACACAGGGAAGAAACGTCCAAGGCCTATGGAAAAGTCAGGAGACTTCCCTACACATAAATGTTCTGGAACTTTGGGCCATTTACAATGCCCTAAGTCAGGCTAGACCCCTGCTTCAACACCGGCCGTGCTGATCCAGTCAGACAACATCACTGCGGTCGCTCATGTAAACCGACAGGGCGGCACAAGAAGCAGGATGGCGATGGCAGAAGCCACAAGGATTCTCCGATGGGCGGAAAATCATGTGTTAGCACTGTCAGCAGTGTTCATTCCCGGAGTAGACAACTGAGAAGCAGACTTTCTCAGCAGACACGACCTCCACCCGAGAGAGTGGGGACTTCATCCAGAAGTCTTCCAAATGATTGTACACCGTGGGGAAAGGCCACAGGTGGACAGGATGGCGTCCCGCCTCAACAAAAAGCTACAAAGATATTGTGCCAGGTCAAGGGACCCTCAGGCGATAGCTGTGGACGCTCTGGTAACACCGTGGGTGTACCAGTCGGTGTATGTGTTCCCTTCTCTGCCTCTCATACCCAGGAGAATAATAAGAAGGAGAGGAGTAAGAACTATAATCATTGTTCCGGGTGGCCAAGAAGAGCTCGGTACCCAGAACTCCAAGAAATTATCTCAGAGGACCCATGGCCTCTGCCGCTCAGACAGGACCTGCTGCAGCAGGGGGCCTGTCTGTTCCAAGACGTACCGCGGCTGCGTTTGACGGCATGGCGGTTGAACGCCGGATCCTGAAGGAAAAGGGCATTCCGGAGGAAGTTATCCCTACGCTATTTAAAGCTAGGAAAGAAGTGAACGCAAACCATTATCACCGCATATGGCGGAAATATGTTGCGTGCTGTGAGGCCAGTAAGGCCCCAAAGGAGGAATTTCAGCTAGGTCGCTTTCTGCACTTCCTACAAGTCAGAGGTGACTATGGGCCTAAACTTGGGTTCCATTAAGGTCCAGATTTCGGCTCTATCGATTTTCTTCCAAAATAGAACTGGCTTCACTGTCTGAAGTTCAGACTTTTGTTAAGGGAGTGCTGCATAGTCAACCCCCGTTTGTGCCTCCAGTGGCACCGTGGGATCTCAACGTAGTGTTGGATTTCCTGAAGTCGCATTGAGTTGAGCCACTTAAATCCGTGGAGCTACAATACCTCACGTGGAAAGTGGTCATGCTGTGGGCCGTGGCGTCGGCCAGGCGTATATCAGAATTGGCGGCTTTGTCATACAAATGCCCTTATCTGTATTTTATATGGATAAGGCGGTATTGAGGACTCGTTCCCAATTCCTTCCTAAGGTGGTATCAGTTTTTCATGTGAACCAACCTATTGTGGTGCCTGCGGCTACTTGGGACTTGGAGGATTCCAAGTTTTCTGGACGTAGTCAGGGCCCTGAAAAGTATATTTTTCCAGGACGGCTGGAGTCAGGAAAACTGACTCGCTATTTATCCTGTATACACCCAACAAGCTGGGTGCTCCTGCTTCCAAGCAGACTATTGCTCGCTGGATCTGTAGCACGATTCAACTTGCACATTCTGCGGCTGGAATGCCGCACCCTAAATCTGTGAAAGCCCATTCCACGAGGAAAGTGGGCTCTTTTTGGGCGGCTGCCCGAGGGGTCTCGGCTTTACAAATTTGCCGAGCTGTTACTTGGTCGGGTTAAAACACTCTTGCAAGAGTCTACAAGTTTGTAACCCTGGCTGAGGAGGACCTAGAGTTTGCTCATTCGGTGC
The DNA here is from genome assembly GCF_028390025.1 of Pseudophryne corroboree. NCBI lineage: Eukaryota > Metazoa > Chordata > Amphibia > Anura > Myobatrachidae > Pseudophryne > Pseudophryne corroboree. The sequence continues at coordinate 29,160 of NW_026969019.1, forward strand.
TGCAGAGTCATCCGCACTCTCCCGCCCGTTTGGGAGCTTTGGTATAATCCCCATGGTCCTTACGGAGTCCCAGCATCCACTTAGGACGTTAGAGAAAATAAGATTTTACTCACCGGTAAATCTATTTCTCGTAGTCCGTAGTGGATGCTGGGCGCCCATCCCAAGTGCGGATTGTCTGCAATACTTGTATATAGTTATTGCCTAACTAAAGGGTTATTGTTGAGCCATCTGCTGAGAGGCTCAGTTGTTATCATACTGTTAACTGGGTATAGTATCACGAGTTATACGGTGTGATTGGTGTGGCTGGTATGAGTCTTACCCTGGATTCCAAAATCCTTTCCTTATTGTGTCAGCTCTTCCGGGCACAGTATCCTAACTGAGGTCTGGAGGAGGGTCTTAGTGGGAGGAGCCAGTGCACACCAGGTAGTCCTAAAGCTTTCTTTAGTTGTGCCCAGTCTCCTGCGGAGCTGCTAATCCCCATGGTCCTTACGGAGTCCCAGCATCCACTACGGACTACGAGAAATAGATTTACCGGTGAGTAAAATCTTATTTTTTCTCTGACGTCCTAGTGGATGCTGGGGACTCCGTAAGGACCATGGGGAATAGCGGCTCCGCAGGAAACTGGGCACAACTAAGAAAGATTTAGGACTACCTGGTGTGCACTGGCTCCTCCCTCTATGCCCCTCCTCCAGACCTCAGTTAGAATTGTGTGCCCGGCCGAGCTGGTTGCACACTAGGGGCTCTCCTGAGCTCTTAGAAAGAAAGTATATTTAGGTTTTTTATTTTCAGTGAGAACTGCTGGCAACAGACTCACTGCTTCGAGGAACTGAGGGGAGAAGAAGCGAACCTACCTGCTTGCAGCTAGCTTGGGCTTCTTAGGCTACTGGACACCATTAGCTCCAGAGGGATCGAACACAGGCCCAGCCTCGGTCGTCCGGTCCCGGAGCTGCGCAGCCGTCCCCCTTGCAGAGCCAGAAGCAAGAAGAACGTCCAGAAAATCGGCGGCTGAAGACTCCGTTCTTCATTAAGGTAGCGCACAGCACTGCAGCTGTGCGCCATTGCTCCCCATGCACACCTCACACTCCGGTCACTGATGGGTGCAGGGCGCTGGGGGGGGGCGCCCTGGGCTGCAATATAAATACCTTAGCTTGGCAATAAAAACACATAATATAGTCAGTAAGACTATATATGTGTAAAATCCCCTGCCAAAAATATCCTGAAAAAAGCGGGAGAAGTCCGCTGAGGGCTATCTCCCTCAGCACACTGGCGCCATTTCCTCTCGCAGCTCCGCTGGAAGGACGCTCCCCAGGCTCTCCCCTGCAGTTTCCAGGCTCAATAGGGTAAAAAAGAGGGGGGGGCACTAAATTTAGGCGCAAATTGTGTATTATAGCAGCTATAGGGGAAAAATCACTGTGTGTAGTGTGTACTCCTGTATTAAATAGCGCTCTGGTGTGTGCTGGCATACTCTCTCTGTCTCCCCAAAGGACTTTGTGGGGTCCTGTCCTCAGTCAGAGCATTCCCTGTGTGTGTGCGGTGTGTCGGTACGGCTGTGTCGACATGTTTGATGAGGAGGCTTATGTGGAGGCGGAGCAGGTGCCGATAAATGTGATGTCACCCCCTGCGGGGTCGACACCTGAATGGATGGACATGTGGAAGGAATTACGCGACAGTGTCAACTCCTTACATAAAAGGTTTGACGACATAGCAGATGTGGGACAGCCGGCTGCTCAGCCCGTGCCTGCCCAGGCGTCTCAAAAGCCATCAGGGGCTCTAAAACGCCCACTACCTCAGATGGCAGACACAGATGTCGACACGGATACTGACTCCAGTGTCGACGACGATGAGACTAGTGTACATTCCAATAGAGCCATGCGTTATATGATTACGGCAATGAAAAATGTGTTGCACATTTCTGATATTACCCCAGGTACCACAAAAAAGGGTATTATGTTTGGGGAGAAAAAACTACCAGTGGTGTTTCCCCCATCTGATGAATTAAATGAAGTGTGTGAAGAAGCGTTGGCTTCCCCCGATAAGAAACTGGTAATTTCAAATAAGTTACTAATGGCGTACCCTTTCCCGCCAGAGGACAGGTCATGTTGGGAGACATCCCCTAGGGTGGATAAAGCGCTCACACGTCTGTCTAAAAAGGTGGCACTACCGTCTCCGGACACGGCCGCCCTAAAGGAACCTGCGGATAGAAAGCAGGAGGCTATTCTGAAGTCTATATATACACACTCAGGAATTATACTGAGACTGGCTTTTGCTTCAGCATGGATGTGCAGTGCTGCAGCTGCGTGGTCAGATTCCCTGTCGGAAAACATTGATACCCTAGATAGGGACACTATATTGCTAACCGTAGAGCATATTAAAGACGCTGTCTTATACATGAGAGATGCACAGAGGGATATTTGCCGGCTGGCATCTAAAATAAACGCAATGTCCATTTCTGCCAGGAGAGGATTGTGGACTCGGCAGTGGACAGGTGATGCAGATTCTAAAAGGCACATGGAAGTTTTGCCTTACAAGGGTGAGGAGTTGTTTGGGGATGGTCTCTCGGACCTCGTTTCCACAGCGACAGCTGGGAAGTCAGCATTTTTACCCCATGTTCCCAAACAGCCAAAGAAAGCACCGTATTATCAGGTACAGTCCTTTCGGCCCCAGAAAGGCAAGCGGGTTAGAGGCGCGTCCTTTCTGCCCAGAGGCAGAGGTAGAGGGAAAAAACTGCAACATACAGCCAGTTCCCAGGAACAAAAGTCCTCCCCCGCTTCCTCTAAGTCCACCGCATGACGCTGGGGCTCCACAGGCGGAGCCAGGTACGGTGGGGGCCCGTCTCAAGAACTTCAGCGATCAGTGGGCTCGCTCACGGGTGGATCCCTGGATTCTACAAGTAGTATCTCAGGGGTACAAGCTGGAATTCGAGACGTCTCCCCCTCGCCGTTTCCTCAAATCTGCCTTGCCGACAGCTCCCCCGGACAGGGAGGCAGTGCTGGAGGCGATTCACATGCTGTTTTCTCAGCAGGTGATAATCAAGGTACCCCTCCTTCAACAAGGACAGGGTTACTATTCCACAATGTTTGTGGTACCGAAACCGGACGGTTCGGTGAGACCCATTTTAAATTTAAAATCCTTGAACACTTATATAAGAAGGTTCAAGTTCAAGATGGAATCACTCAGGGAGGTGATTGCAAGCCTGGACGAGGGGGATTACATGGTATCACTGGACATCAAGGATGCCTACCTGCATGTCCCCATTTACCCTCCTCACCAGGAGTACCTCAGATTTGTGGTACAGGACTGTCATTACCAATTCCAGACGTTGCCGTTTGGTCTGTCCACGGCACCAAGGGTATTTACCAAGGTAATGGCCGAAATGATGATACTCCTTCGAAAAAAGGGAGTTTCTCTGACGTCCTAGTGGATGCTGGGAACTCCGTAAGGACCATGGGGAATAGCGGCTCCGCAGGAGACTGGGCACAAAAGTAAAGCTTTAGGACTACCTGGTGTGCACTGGCTCCTCCCCCTATGACCCTCCTCCAAGCCTCAGTTAGATTTTTGTGCCCGGCCGAGAAGGGTGCACACTAGGGGCTCTCCTGAGCTTCTTAGTGAAAGTTTAGTTTTAGGTTTTTTATTTTCAGTGAGACCTGCTGGCAACAGGCTCACTGCATCGAGGGACTAAGGGGAGAAGAAGCGAACCTGCCTGCTTGCAGCCAGCTTGGGCTTCTTAGGCTACTGGACACCATTAGCTCCAGAGGGACCGAACACAGGCCCAGCCTCGGAGCTCGGTCCCAGAGCCGCGCCGCCGGCCCTCTTACAGAGCCAGAAGCAAGAAGAGGTCCGGAAAAATCGGCGGCAGAAGACATCAGTCTTCAACAAGGTAGCGCACAGCACTGCAGCTGTGCGCCATTGTTACTCAGGCACACTTCACATTTCGGTCACTGAGGGTGCAGGGCGCTAGGGGGGGGCGCCCTGAGCAGCAATGTAAACACCTTGGCTGGCATAAATACACCACATATAACCCCCAGGGCTATATGGATGTATTTTAACCCCTGCCAGAACTCACCAAAAAGCGGGAGAAAAGGCCGCCGAGAAGGGGGCGGAGCCTATCTCCTCAGCACACGGGCGCCATTTTCCATCACAGCTCCGCTGGAAGGACGTCTCCCTGACTCTCCCCTGCAGTCCTGCACTACAGAAAAGGGTAAAAAAGAGAGGGGGGGCACTAATTTTGCGCAGTTTTAATACTAACAGCAGCTATAAAGGGAAAAGCACATTTTATAGGGGTATTCCTGTCTATATATATATATATATATATATATATAGCGCTCTGGTGTGTGCTGGCATACTCTCCCTCTGTCTCCCCAAAGGGCTAGTGGGGTCCTGTCCTCTATCAGAGCATTCCCTGTGTGTGTGCGGTGTGTCTGTACGATTGTGTCGACATGTTTGAGGAGGAAAATGAGATGGAGGCGGAGCAATTGCCTATTATAGAGTTGTCACCTCCTAGGGAGTCGACACCTGAGTGGATGAGCTTATGGAAGGAATTGCGTGACAGTGTCAGCTCTTTACGACAAATGGCAGACACAGACACGGATACTGACTCCAGTGTCGATGATGAGGAGACAAACGTGACTTCCACTAGGGCCACACGTTACATGATTGAAGCAATGAAAAATGTATTGCATATCTCTGATAATACAAGTACCACTAAAAAGGGTATTATGTTTGGTGAGAAAAAACTGCCTGTAGTTTTTCCTGTATCCGAGGAATTAAATGAAGTGTGTGATGAGGCGTGGGTTTCCCCCGATAAAAAACTGATAATTCCTAAAAGGTTATTGGCATCGTACCCTTTCCCGCCAGAGGATAGGGCACGTTGGGAAACACCCCCTAGGGTGAAAAGCGCTCACACGCTTGTCTAAACAGGTAGCACTACCCTCTCCTGATACGGCCGCCCTAAAGGAACCTGCCGATAGAAAGCTGGAGAATATCCTAAAATGTATATACACTCACACGGGTGTTATACTGCGACCAGCAATCGCCTCAGCCTGGATGTGCAGTGCGGGCCTGGCGTGGTCGGATTCCCTGACTGAAAATATTGATACCCTAGATAGGGACAGTATATTACTGACTATAGAGCATTTGAAGGATGCATTTCTATATATGCGTGATGCACAGAGGGATATTTGCCGACTGGCATCAAGAGTTAGCGCGCTGTCCATTTCTGCAAGAAGAGGTTTATGGACGCGGCAGTGGTCAGGTGATGCGGATTCTAAAAGTCACATGGAAGTATTGCCTAATAAGGGGGAGGAGTTATTTGGGGTAGGTCTATCAGACCTGGTAGCCACGGCAACTGCTGGAAAATCCACATTTTTACCCCAGGTAGCTTCTCAACCTAAGAAGACGCCGTATTATCAGGCGCAGTCCTTTCGGCCCCATAAGGGCAAGCGGGCAAAAGGCGCCTCATTTCTGCCCCGTGGCAGAGGGAGAGGAAATATTCTGCAACAAACAGCCAGTTCCCAGGAACAAAAGCCCTCTCCCGCCTCCGCAAAGTCCTCAGCATGACGCTGGGGCTTTACAAGCGGACTCAGGCACGGTGGGGGCCCGTCTCAAGAAGTTCAGTGCGCAGTGGGCCCACTCGCAAGTGGACCCCTGGATCCTTCAGGTGGTATCTCAGGGGTACAAATTGGAATTCGAGACGTCTCCCCCTCGCCGTTTTGTAAAGTCTGCTTTACCAACGTCTCCCTCAGACAGGGAGGCAGTATTGGAAGCCATTCACAAGCTGTATTCCCAGCAGGTGATAATCAAGGTACCCCTCCTACAACAGGGAAAGGGGTACTATTCCACACTATTTGTGGTACCGAAGCCGGACGGCTCGGTGAGACCAATTTTAAACCTAAAATCCTTGAACACTTACATACAAAGGTTCAAATTCAAGATGGAGTCACTCAGAGCAGTGATTGCAAACCTGGAAGAAGGGGACTATATGGTGTCTCTGTACATCAAAGATGCTTACCTACATGTCCCAATTTACCCTTCTCACCAAGGGTACCTCAGGTTTGTGGTACAGAACTGTCACTATCAGTTTCAGACGCTACCGTTTGGATTGTCCACGGCACCCCGGGTCTTTACCAAGGTAATGGCCGAAATGATGATACTCCTTCGAAGGAAGGGAGTTTTAGTTATCCCTTACTTGGACGATCTCCTGATAAGGGCAAGATCCAGGGAACAGTTGGAAGTCGGGGTAGCACTATCTCAGATAGTGCTGCGCCAGCACGGTTGGATTCTCAATATTCCAAAATCGCAGCTGATCCCGAGGACACGACTTCTATTCCTAGGGATGATCCTTGACACAGTCCAGAAAAAGGTGTTTCTCCCGGAGGAGAAAGCCAGGGAGTTATCCGAACTAGTCAGAAATCTCCTAAAACCAGGCCAAGTCTCAGTGCATCAATGCACAAGGGTCCTGGGAAAGATGGTGGCTTCTTACGAAGCAATCCCATTCGGCAGATTCCACGCAAGAACCTTCCAGTGGGATCTGCTAGAAAAATGGTCCGGGTCGCATCTTCAGATGCATCAGCGGATAATCTTGTCACCAAGGACAAGGGTGTCTCTCCTGTGGTGGTTGCAGAGTGCTCATCTTCTAGAGGGCCGCAGATTCGGCATTCAGGACTGGGTCCTGGTGACCACGGATGCCAGCCTGAGAGGCTGGGGAGCAGTCACACAGGGAAGAAATTTCCAGGGCTTGTGGTCAAGCCTGGAGACATCACTTCACATAAATGTCCTGGAGCTAAGGGCCATCTACAATGCTCTAAGCCTAGCAAGACCTCTGCTTCAAGGTCAGCCGGTGCTGATCCAGTCAGACAACATCACGGCAGTCGCCCACGTAAACAGACAGGGCGGCACAAGAAGCAGGAGGGCAATGGCAGAAGTTGCAAGGATTCCTCGCTGGGCGGAAAATCATGTGATTGCACTGTCAGCAGTGTTCATTCCGGGAGTGGACAACTGGGAAGCAGACTTCCTCAGCAGACACGACCTCCACCCGGGAGAGTGGGGACTTCACCCAGAAGTCTTCCACATGATTGTGAACCGTTGGGAAAAACCAAAGGTGGACATGATGGCGTCCCGCCTCAACAAAAAACTAGACAGGTATTGCGCCAGGTCAAGGGACCCTCAGGCAATAGCTGTGGACGCTCTGGTAACACCGTGGGTGTACCAGTCAGTGTATGTGTTCCCTCCTCTGCCTCTCATACCCAAGGTACTGAGAATCATAAGAAGGAGAGGAGTAAGGACTATACTCGTGGCTCCGGATTGGCCAAGAAGGACTTGGTACCCGGAACTTCAAGAGATGCTCACAGAGGACCCGTGGCCTCTACCTCTAAGAAGGGACCTGCTCCAGCAGGGACCCTGTCTGTTCCAAGACTTACCGCGGCTGCGTTTGACGGCATGGCGGTTGAACGCCGGATCCTGAAGGAAAAAGGCATTCCGGATGAAGTCATCCCTACCCTGCTCAAAGCCAGGAAGGATGTAACCGTACAGCATTATCACCGTATTTGGCGTAAATATGTTGCGTGGTGCGAGGCCAGGAAGGCCCCTACAGAGGAATTTCAACTGGGTCGTTTCCTGCATTTCCTGCAAACAGGACTGTCTATGGGCCTAAAATTAGGGTCCATTAAGGTTCAAATTTCGGCCCTGTCGATTTTCTTCCAGAAAGAACTGGCTTCAGTTCCTGAAGTTCAGACGTTTGTCAAGGGGGTACTGCATATACAGCCTCCTTTTGTGCCTCCAGTGGCACCTTGGGATCTCAATGTAGTTTTGGGGTTCCTAAAATCACATTGGTTTGAACCACTCACCACTGTGGACTTAAAATATCTCACATGGAAAGTGGTAATGCTGTTGGCCCTGGCTTCAGCCAGGCGTGTCTCAGAATTGGCGGCTTTATCCTATAAAAGCCCTTACCTAATTTTTCATACGGACAGGGCAGGATTGAGGACTCGTCCTCAATTTCTCCCTAATGTGGTTTCAGCGTTTCACTTGAACCAGCCTATTGTGGTAAATGCGGCTACTAGGGACTTGGAGGAAGTTGCTGGACGTAGTCAGGGCCCTGAAAATATGTTTCCAGGACGGCTGGAGTCAGAAAATCTGACTCGCTGTTTATCCTGTATGCACCCAACAAGCTGGGTGCTCCTGCTTCTAAGCAGACTATTGCTCGTTGGATTTGTAGTACAATTCAGCTTGCACATTCTGTGGCAGGCCTGCCACAGCCAAAACCTGTAAAAGCCACGAGGAAAGTGGGCTCTTCTTGGGCGGCTGCCCGAGGGGTCTCGGCTTTACAACTTTGCCGAGCTGCTACTTGGTCGGGTTCAAACACATTTGCTAAATTCTACAAGTTTGATACCCTGGCTGAGGAGGACCTTGAGTTTGCTCATTCGGTGCTGCAGAGTCATCCGCACTCTCCCGCCCGTTTGGGAGCTTTGGTATAATCCCCATGGTCCTTACGGAGTCCCCAGCATCCACTAGGCCGTCAGAGAAAATAAGAATTTACTCACCGGTAATTCTATTTCTCGTAGTCCGTAGTGGATGCTGGGCGCCCATCCCAAGTGCGGATTGTCTGCAATACTTGTATATAGTTATTGCTTAACTAAAGGGTTATTGTTTGGAGCCATCTGTTTGAGAGGCTCAGTTGTTATTCATACTGTTCACTGGGTATAGTATCACGAGTTGTACGGTGTGATTGGTGTGGCTGGTATGAGTCTTACCCGGGATTCCAAAATCCTTTCCTTATTGTGTCAGCTCTTCCGGGCACAGTTTCCTAACTGAGGTCTGGAGGAGGGGCATAGAGGGAGGAGCCAGTGCACACCAGGTAGTCCTAAATCTTTCTTAGTTGTGCCCAGTCTCCTGCAGAGCTGCTATTCCCCATGGTCCTTACGGAGTCCCCAGCATCCACTACGGACTACGAGAAATAGAATTACCGGTGAGTAAATTCTTATTTTTTGAAGTGCCATCCTGCCTGACTGCAGTGCCACTCCTAGATGGGCCAGGTGTTTGTGTCGGACACTTGTGTCGCTTAGCTTAGGCATCCAGCGACCTTGTTGCACCTCTTTTTTTTATTTGCATCATGTGCTGTTTGTGGACTATTTTTTTTTTGAAGTGCCATCCTGCCTGACACTGCCACTCCTAGATGGGCCAGGTGTTTGTGTCGGCCACTTGGGTCGCTTAGCTTAGTCACACAGCTACCTCATTGCGCCTCTTTTTTTCTTTGCATCATGTGCTGTTTGGGGACTATTTTTTTGAAGTGCCATCCTGTCTGACACTGCAGTGCCACTCCTAGATGGGCCAGGTGTTTGTGTCGGCCACTTGGGTCGCTTAGCTTAGTCATCCAGCGACCTCGGTGCAAATTTTAGGACTAAAAATAATATTGTGAGGTTTGAGGTGTTCAGAATAGACTGAAAATGAGTTGGAAATTATGGTTATTGAGGTTAATAATACTATGGGATCAAAATGACCCCCAAATTCTATGATTTAAGCTGTTTTTGATGGTTTTTTGTAAAAAAACACCCGAATCCAAAACACACCCGAATCCGACAAAAAATTTTCAGAGAGGTTTTGCCAAAATGCGTCCGAATCGAAAACACGTCCGCGGAACCGACTCCAAAACCAAAACACAAAACCCGAAAAATTTCCGGTGCACATCACTACTAATAATGTATTGTGACACAGTTGTGTGGCATATATTGTGTATGGGGATCTTATTTGTTGCATAATAATATGTCGCACAACAGTGTTACAATATATTGTGTATGGGGACCTGATTTTTTGCCTAATGTTTTGTGACACTGTTGTGTGGCATATATTGTGTATGGGGATCTTATTTATTGTATAATAATACATGTTACACAACAGTGTCACAATTAATTGTGTATGGGGTCCTGATATGTTGCCTAATAATGTATTGTGACACTGTTGTGTGGCATATATTGTGTATGGGGATCTGATTTGTGGCCTCATAATGTATTGAGACACTGTTGTGTGGCATATATTGTGTATGAGGATCTTATTTGTGGCCTCATAATGTATAGTGATACTGTTGTGTGACATATTGTGCATGGGGATCTGATGTGTGGCCTAATAATGTATTGTGACACTGTTGTGTGGCATGTATTGTGTATGGAGACCTGATGTGTGATATAATAATGTATTGTGACACTGTTGTGTGGCATATATTGTGTATGGGGAGGGTTCGCATTAGGGTTAGGGTTTGCGTTAGGTTAGGGTTAGGGTTTGCATTAGGGTTAGGGTTCGCGTTAGGGTTTCGCAGTAGGGTTTAGGGTTAGGATTAGTGGGTTAGGGTTTAGGGGTAGGGTTAGGGTTAGTAGGGTTAGGGTTAGTAGGGTTAGGGTTCGCATTAGGGTTAGGGTTTGCGTTAGGGTATTGGGGTTAGGGGTTAGGATTAGGGTTAGTTAGGGTAGGGTTAGTAGGGTTAGGGTTAGTAAGGTTAGGTTAGGGTTAAAGGGTTAGGGGGTTAGTTAGGGTGTTAGGGTATTGGGGTTAGGGTAGGGTTAGGGTTTGCGTTAGGGTTTCGCATTAGGGTTAGGGTTCGCATTAGGGTTAGGGGTAGGGTGTTAGGGGGTTAGGGTTTTAGGATAGGGTTGGGGTAGGGTTGTTAGGGTGAGGTGAGGGTAGGGGTAGGGTTGGGGTTAGGGTATTAGGGGTTAGGGTTTGCATTAGGGTTAGGGGGTTAGGGGGTTAGGGTTAGTAGGGTTCGGGTTAATTAGGGTTAGGGGGTAGGGTTAGGGGGTTAGGGTTCGCATTAGGGTTAGGGTATTAGGGTTAGGGGTTAGGGTTAGGGTTCG
>NW_026969019.1:50000-57722 GCF_028390025.1 Pseudophryne corroboree
TAGGGTTAGGGTTAGGGTTAGGGTTAGGGTTAGGGTTAGGGTTAGGGTTAGGGTTAGGGTTAGGGTTAGGGTTAGGGTTAGGGTTAGGGTTAGGGTTAGGGTTAGGGTTAGGGTTAGGGTTAGGGTTAGGGTTAGGGTTAGGGTTAGGGTTAGGGTTAGGGTTAGGGTTAGGGTTCAGGGTTAGGGTTAGGGTTAGGGTTAGGGTTAGGGTTAGGGTTAGGGTTAGGGTTAGGGTTAGGGTTAGGGTTAGGGTTAGGGTTAGGGTTAGGGTTAGGGTTAGGGTTAGGGTTAGGGTTAGGGTTAGGGTTAGGGTTAGGGTTAGGGTTAGGGTTAGGGTTAGGGTTAGGGTTAGGGTTAGGGTTAGGGTTAGGGTTAGGGTTAGGGTTAGGGTTAGGGTTAGGGTTAGGGTTAGGGTTAGGGTTAGGGTTAGGGTTAGGGTTAGGGTTAGGGTTAGGGTTAGGGTTAGGGTTAGGGTTAGGGTTAGGGTTAGGGTTAGGGTTAGGGTTAGGGTTAGGGTTAGGGTTAGGGTTAGGGTTAGGGTTAGGGTTAGGGTTAGGGTTAGGGTTAGGGTTAGGGTTAGGGTTAGGGTTAGGGTTAGGGTTAGGGTTAGGGTTAGGGTTAGGGTTAGGGTTAGGGTTAGGGTTAGGGTTAGGGTTAGGGTTAGGGTTAGGGTTAGGGTTAGGGTTAGGGTTAGGGTTAGGGTTAGGGTTAGGGTTAGGGTTAGGGTTAGGGTTAGGGTTAGGGTTAGGGTTAGGGTTAGGGTTAGGGTTAGGGTTAGGGTTAGGGTTAGGGTTAGGGTTAGGGTTAGGGTTAGGGTTAGGGTTAGGGTTAGGGTTAGGGTTAGGGTTAGGGTTAGGGTTAGGGTTAGGGTTAGGGTTAGGGTTAGGGTTAGGGTTAGGGTTAGGGTTAGGGTTAGGGTTAGGGTTAGGGTTAGGGTTAGGGTTAGGGTTAGGGTTAGGGTTAGGGTTAGGGTTAGGGTTAGGGTTAGGGTTAGGGTTAGGGTTAGGGTTAGGGTTAGGGTTAGGGTTAGGGTTAGGGTTAGGGTTAGGGTTAGGGTTAGGGTTAGGGTTAGGGTTAGGGTTAGGGTTAGGGTTAGGGTTAGGGTTAGGGTTAGGGTTAGGGTTAGGGTTAGGGTTAGGGTTAGGGTTAGGGTTAGGGTTAGGGTTAGGGTTAGGGTTAGGGTTAGGGTTAGGGTTAGGGTTAGGGTTAGGGTTAGGGTTAGGGTTAGGGTTAGGGTTAGGGTTAGGGTTAGGGTTAGGGTTAGGGTTAGGGTTAGGGTTAGGGTTAGGGTTAGGGTTAGGGTTAGGGTTAGGGTTAGGGTTAGGGTTAGGGTTAGGGTTAGGGTTAGGGTTAGGGTTAGGGTTAGGGTTAGGGTTAGGGTTAGGGTTAGGGTTAGGGTTAGGGTTAGGGTTAGGGTTAGGGTTAGGGTTAGGGTTAGGGTTAGGGTTAGGGTTAGGGTTAGGGTTAGGGTTAGGGTTAGGGTTAGGGTTAGGGTTAGGGTTAGGGTTAGGGTTAGGGTTAGGGTTAGGGTTAGGGTTAGGGTTAGGGTTAGGGTTAGGGTTAGGGTTAGGGTTAGGGTTAGGGTTAGGGTTAGGGTTAGGGTTAGGGTTAGGGTTAGGGTTAGGGTTAGGGTTAGGGTTAGGGTTAGGGTTAGGGTTAGGGTTAGGGTTAGGGTTAGGGTTAGGGTTAGGGTTAGGGTTAGGGTTAGGGTTAGGGTTAGGGTTAGGGTTAGGGTTAGGGTTAGGGTTAGGGTTAGGGTTAGGGTTAGGGTTAGGGTTAGGGTTAGGGTTAGGGTTAGGGTTAGGGTTAGGGTTAGGGTTAGGGTTAGGGTTAGGGTTAGGGTTAGGGTTAGGGTTAGGGTTAGGGTTAGGGTTAGGGTTAGGGTTAGGGTTAGGGTTAGGGTTAGGGTTAGGGTTAGGGTTAGGGTTAGGGTTAGGGTTAGGGTTAGGGTTAGGGTTAGGGTTAGGGTTAGGGTTAGGGTTAGGGTTAGGGTTAGGGTTAGGGTTAGGGTTAGGGTTAGGGTTAGGGTTAGGGTTAGGGTTAGGGTTAGGGTTAGGGTTAGGGTTAGGGTTAGGGTTAGGGTTAGGGTTAGGGTTAGGGTTAGGGTTAGGGTTAGGGTTAGGGTTAGGGTTAGGGTTAGGGTTAGGGTTAGGGTTAGGGTTAGGGTTAGGGTTAGGGTTAGGGTTAGGGTTAGGGTTAGGGTTAGGGTTAGGGTTAGGGTTAGGGTTAGGGTTAGGGTTAGGGTTAGGGTTAGGGTTAGGGTTAGGGTTAGGGTTAGGGTTAGGGTTAGGGTTAGGGTTAGGGTTAGGGTTAGGGTTAGGGTTAGGGTTAGGGTTAGGGTTAGGGTTAGGGTTAGGGTTAGGGTTAGGGTTAGGGTTAGGGTTAGGGTTAGGGTTAGGGTTAGGGTTAGGGTTAGGGTTAGGGTTAGGGTTAGGGTTAGGGTTAGGGTTAGGGTTAGGGTTAGGGTTAGGGTTAGGGTTAGGGTTAGGGTTAGGGTTAGGGTTAGGGTTAGGGTTAGGGTTAGGGTTAGGGTTAGGGTTAGGGTTAGGGTTAGGGTTAGGGTTAGGGTTAGGGTTAGGGTTAGGGTTAGGGTTAGGGTTAGGGTTAGGGTTAGGGTTAGGGTTAGGGTTAGGGTTAGGGTTAGGGTTAGGGTTAGGGTTAGGGTTAGGGTTAGGGTTAGGGTTAGGGTTAGGGTTAGGGTTAGGGTTAGGGTTAGGGTTAGGGTTAGGGTTAGGGTTAGGGTTAGGGTTAGGGTTAGGGTTAGGGTTAGGGTTAGGGTTAGGGTTAGGGTTAGGGTTAGGGTTAGGGTTAGGGTTAGGGTTAGGGTTAGGGTTAGGGTTAGGGTTAGGGTTAGGGTTAGGGTTAGGGTTAGGGTTAGGGTTAGGGTTAGGGTTAGGGTTAGGGTTAGGGTTAGGGTTAGGGTTAGGGTTAGGGTTAGGGTTAGGGTTAGGGTTAGGGTTAGGGTTAGGGTTAGGGTTAGGGTTAGGGTTAGGGTTAGGGTTAGGGTTAGGGTTAGGGTTAGGGTTAGGGTTAGGGTTAGGGTTAGGGTTAGGGTTAGGGTTAGGGTTAGGGTTAGGGTTAGGGTTAGGGTTAGGGTTAGGGTTAGGGTTAGGGTTAGGGTTAGGGTTAGGGTTAGGGTTAGGGTTAGGGTTAGGGTTAGGGTTAGGGTTAGGGTTAGGGTTAGGGTTAGGGTTAGGGTTAGGGTTAGGGTTAGGGTTAGGGTTAGGGTTAGGGTTAGGGTTAGGGTTAGGGTTAGGGTTAGGGTTAGGGTTAGGGTTAGGGTTAGGGTTAGGGTTAGGGTTAGGGTTAGGGTTAGGGTTAGGGTTAGGGTTAGGGTTAGGGTTAGGGTTAGGGTTAGGGTTAGGGTTAGGGTTAGGGTTAGGGTTAGGGTTAGGGTTAGGGTTAGGGTTAGGGTTAGGGTTAGGGTTAGGGTTAGGGTTAGGGTTAGGGTTAGGGTTAGGGTTAGGGTTAGGGTTAGGGTTAGGGTTAGGGTTAGGGTTAGGGTTAGGGTTAGGGTTAGGGTTAGGGTTAGGGTTAGGGTTAGGGTTAGGGTTAGGGTTAGGGTTAGGGTTAGGGTTAGGGTTAGGGTTAGGGTTAGGGTTAGGGTTAGGGTTAGGGTTAGGGTTAGGGTTAGGGTTAGGGTTAGGGTTAGGGTTAGGGTTAGGGTTAGGGTTAGGGTTAGGGTTAGGGTTAGGGTTAGGGTTAGGGTTAGGGTTAGGGTTAGGGTTAGGGTTAGGGTTAGGGTTAGGGTTAGGGTTAGGGTTAGGGTTAGGGTTAGGGTTAGGGTTAGGGTTAGGGTTAGGGTTAGGGTTAGGGTTAGGGTTAGGGTTAGGGTTAGGGTTAGGGTTAGGGTTAGGGTTAGGGTTAGGGTTAGGGTTAGGGTTAGGGTTAGGGTTAGGGTTAGGGTTAGGGTTAGGGTTAGGGTTAGGGTTAGGGTTAGGGTTAGGGTTAGGGTTAGGGTTAGGGTTAGGGTTAGGGTTAGGGTTAGGGTTAGGGTTAGGGTTAGGGTTAGGGTTAGGGTTAGGGTTAGGGTTAGGGTTAGGGTTAGGGTTAGGGTTAGGGTTAGGGTTAGGGTTAGGGTTAGGGTTAGGGTTAGGGTTAGGGTTAGGGTTAGGGTTAGGGTTAGGGTTAGGGTTAGGGTTAGGGTTAGGGTTAGGGTTAGGGTTAGGGTTAGGGTTAGGGTTAGGGTTAGGGTTAGGGTTAGGGTTAGGGTTAGGGTTAGGGTTAGGGTTAGGGTTAGGGTTAGGGTTAGGGTTAGGGTTAGGGTTAGGGTTAGGGTTAGGGTTAGGGTTAGGGTTAGGGTTAGGGTTAGGGTTAGGGTTAGGGTTAGGGTTAGGGTTAGGGTTAGGGTTAGGGTTAGGGTTAGGGTTAGGGTTAGGGTTAGGGTTAGGGTTAGGGTTAGGGTTAGGGTTAGGGTTAGGGTTAGGGTTAGGGTTAGGGTTAGGGTTAGGGTTAGGGTTAGGGTTAGGGTTAGGGTTAGGGTTAGGGTTAGGGTTAGGGTTAGGGTTAGGGTTAGGGTTAGGGTTAGGGTTAGGGTTAGGGTTAGGGTTAGGGTTAGGGTTAGGGTTAGGGTTAGGGTTAGGGTTAGGGTTAGGGTTAGGGTTAGGGTTAGGGTTAGGGTTAGGGTTAGGGTTAGGGTTAGGGTTAGGGTTAGGGTTAGGGTTAGGGTTAGGGTTAGGGTTAGGGTTAGGGTTAGGGTTAGGGTTAGGGTTAGGGTTAGGGTTAGGGTTAGGGTTAGGGTTAGGGTTAGGGTTAGGGTTAGGGTTAGGGTTAGGGTTAGGGTTAGGGTTAGGGTTAGGGTTAGGGTTAGGGTTAGGGTTAGGGTTAGGGTTAGGGTTAGGGTTAGGGTTAGGGTTAGGGTTAGGGTTAGGGTTAGGGTTAGGGTTAGGGTTAGGGTTAGGGTTAGGGTTAGGGTTAGGGTTAGGGTTAGGGTTAGGGTTAGGGTTAGGGTTAGGGTTAGGGTTAGGGTTAGGGTTAGGGTTAGGGTTAGGGTTAGGGTTAGGGTTAGGGTTAGGGTTAGGGTTAGGGTTAGGGTTAGGGTTAGGGTTAGGGTTAGGGTTAGGGTTAGGGTTAGGGTTAGGGTTAGGGTTAGGGTTAGGGTTAGGGTTAGGGTTAGGGTTAGGGTTAGGGTTAGGGTTAGGGTTAGGGTTAGGGTTAGGGTTAGGGTTAGGGTTAGGGTTAGGGTTAGGGTTAGGGTTAGGGTTAGGGTTAGGGTTAGGGTTAGGGTTAGGGTTAGGGTTAGGGTTAGGGTTAGGGTTAGGGTTAGGGTTAGGGTTAGGGTTAGGGTTAGGGTTAGGGTTAGGGTTAGGGTTAGGGTTAGGGTTAGGGTTAGGGTTAGGGTTAGGGTTAGGGTTAGGGTTAGGGTTAGGGTTAGGGTTAGGGTTAGGGTTAGGGTTAGGGTTAGGGTTAGGGTTAGGGTTAGGGTTAGGGTTAGGGTTAGGGTTAGGGTTAGGGTTAGGGTTAGGGTTAGGGTTAGGGTTAGGGTTAGGGTTAGGGTTAGGGTTAGGGTTAGGGTTAGGGTTAGGGTTAGGGTTAGGGTTAGGGTTAGGGTTAGGGTTAGGGTTAGGGTTAGGGTTAGGGTTAGGGTTAGGGTTAGGGTTAGGGTTAGGGTTAGGGTTAGGGTTAGGGTTAGGGTTAGGGTTAGGGTTAGGGTTAGGGTTAGGGTTAGGGTTAGGGTTAGGGTTAGGGTTAGGGTTAGGGTTAGGGTTAGGGTTAGGGTTAGGGTTAGGGTTAGGGTTAGGGTTAGGGTTAGGGTTAGGGTTAGGGTTAGGGTTAGGGTTAGGGTTAGGGTTAGGGTTAGGGTTAGGGTTAGGGTTAGGGTTAGGGTTAGGGTTAGGGTTAGGGTTAGGGTTAGGGTTAGGGTTAGGGTTAGGGTTAGGGTTAGGGTTAGGGTTAGGGTTAGGGTTAGGGTTAGGGTTAGGGTTAGGGTTAGGGTTAGGGTTAGGGTTAGGGTTAGGGTTAGGGTTAGGGTTAGGGTTAGGGTTAGGGTTAGGGTTAGGGTTAGGGTTAGGGTTAGGGTTAGGGTTAGGGTTAGGGTTAGGGTTAGGGTTAGGGTTAGGGTTAGGGTTAGGGTTAGGGTTAGGGTTAGGGTTAGGGTTAGGGTTAGGGTTAGGGTTAGGGTTAGGGTTAGGGTTAGGGTTAGGGTTAGGGTTAGGGTTAGGGTTAGGGTTAGGGTTAGGGTTAGGGTTAGGGTTAGGGTTAGGGTTAGGGTTAGGGTTAGGGTTAGGGTTAGGGTTAGGGTTAGGGTTAGGGTTAGGGTTAGGGTTAGGGTTAGGGTTAGGGTTAGGGTTAGGGTTAGGGTTAGGGTTAGGGTTAGGGTTAGGGTTAGGGTTAGGGTTAGGGTTAGGGTTAGGGTTAGGGTTAGGGTTAGGGTTAGGGTTAGGGTTAGGGTTAGGGTTAGGGTTAGGGTTAGGGTTAGGGTTAGGGTTAGGGTTAGGGTTAGGGTTAGGGTTAGGGTTAGGGTTAGGGTTAGGGTTAGGGTTAGGGTTAGGGTTAGGGTTAGGGTTAGGGTTAGGGTTAGGGTTAGGGTTAGGGTTAGGGTTAGGGTTAGGGTTAGGGTTAGGGTTAGGGTTAGGGTTAGGGTTAGGGTTAGGGTTAGGGTTAGGGTTAGGGTTAGGGTTAGGGTTAGGGTTAGGGTTAGGGTTAGGGTTAGGGTTAGGGTTAGGGTTAGGGTTAGGGTTAGGGTTAGGGTTAGGGTTAGGGTTAGGGTTAGGGTTAGGGTTAGGGTTAGGGTTAGGGTTAGGGTTAGGGTTAGGGTTAGGGTTAGGGTTAGGGTTAGGGTTAGGGTTAGGGTTAGGGTTAGGGTTAGGGTTAGGGTTAGGGTTAGGGTTAGGGTTAGGGTTAGGGTTAGGGTTAGGGTTAGGGTTAGGGTTAGGGTTAGGGTTAGGGTTAGGGTTAGGGTTAGGGTTAGGGTTAGGGTTAGGGTTAGGGTTAGGGTTAGGGTTAGGGTTAGGGTTAGGGTTAGGGTTAGGGTTAGGGTTAGGGTTAGGGTTAGGGTTAGGGTTAGGGTTAGGGTTAGGGTTAGGGTTAGGGTTAGGGTTAGGGTTAGGGTTAGGGTTAGGGTTAGGGTTAGGGTTAGGGTTAGGGTTAGGGTTAGGGTTAGGGTTAGGGTTAGGGTTAGGGTTAGGGTTAGGGTTAGGGTTAGGGTTAGGGTTAGGGTTAGGGTTAGGGTTAGGGTTAGGGTTAGGGTTAGGGTTAGGGTTAGGGTTAGGGTTAGGGTTAGGGTTAGGGTTAGGGTTAGGGTTAGGGTTAGGGTTAGGGTTAGGGTTAGGGTTAGGGTTAGGGTTAGGGTTAGGGTTAGGGTTAGGGTTAGGGTTAGGGTTAGGGTTAGGGTTAGGGTTAGGGTTAGGGTTAGGGTTAGGGTTAGGGTTAGGGTTAGGGTTAGGGTTAGGGTTAGGGTTAGGGTTAGGGTTAGGGTTAGGGTTAGGGTTAGGGTTAGGGTTAGGGTTAGGGTTAGGGTTAGGGTTAGGGTTAGGGTTAGGGTTAGGGTTAGGGTTAGGGTTAGGGTTAGGGTTAGGGTTAGGGTTAGGGTTAGGGTTAGGGTTAGGGTTAGGGTTAGGGTTAGGGTTAGGGTTAGGGTTAGGGTTAGGGTTAGGGTTAGGGTTAGGGTTAGGGTTAGGGTTAGGGTTAGGGTTAGGGTTAGGGTTAGGGTTAGGGTTAGGGTTAGGGTTAGGGTTAGGGTTAGGGTTAGGGTTAGGGTTAGGGTTAGGGTTAGGGTTAGGG
>NW_026969020.1:0-57690 GCF_028390025.1 Pseudophryne corroboree
TGGAGACAGTGTATATGTGGGTAATATTGTCCCCATGCAGAGCTGAGGTGCCAGAGGGGGGAGACAGGGTGGGTGGCAGTAGTGCAGTACTGGGGGCTGCTGGAGGCAGTGTATATGTGGGTAATCTTGTCCCCATGCAGTGCTGAGGTGTCAGAGGGGGGAGACAGGGTGGGTGGCAGTAGTGCAGTAGTGGGGGCTGCTGGAGGCAGTGTCTATGTGGGTAATCTTGTCCCCATGCAGCACTGAGGTGTCAGAGGGGGGAGACAGGGTGGGTGGCAGTAGTGGGGGCTGCTGGAGGCAGTGTATATGTGGGTAATCTTGTCCCCATGCAGCACTGAGGTGTCAGAGGGGGGAGACAGGGTGGGTGGCAGTAGTGGGGGCTGCTGGAGGCAGTGTATATGTGGGTAATATTGTCCCCATGCAGAGCTGAGGTGCCAGAGGGGGGAGACAGGGTGGGTGGCAGTAGTGCAGTACTGGGGGCTGCTGGAGGCAGTGTATATGTGGGTAATCTTGTCCCCATGCAGTGCTGAGGTGTCAGAGGGGGGAGACAGGGTGGGTGGCAGTAGTGCAGTACTGGGGGCTGCTGGAGGCAGTGTATATGTGGGTAATCTTGTCCCCATGCAGTGCTGAGGTGTCAGAGGGGGGAGACAGGGTGGGTGGCAGTAGTGCAGTACTGGGGGCTGCTGGAGGCAGTGTATATGTGGGTAATCTTGTCCCCATGCAGTGCTGAGGTGTCAGAGGGGGGAGACAGGGTGGGTGGCAGTAGTGCAGTACTGGGGGCTGCTGGAGGCAGTGTATATGTGGGTAATCTTGTCCCCATGCAGCACTGAGGTGTCAGAGGGGGGAGACAGGGTGGGTGGCAGTAGTGCAGTAGCGGGGGCTGCTGGAGGCAGTGTCTATGTGGGTAATCTTGTCCCCATGCAGCACTGAGGTGTCAGAGGGGGGAGACAGGGTGGGTGGCAGTAGTGCAGTAGTGGGGGCTGCTGGAGGCAGTGTATATGTGGGTAATCTTGTCCCCATGCAGTGCTGAGGTGTCAGAGGGGGAGACAGCGTGGGTGGCAGTAGTGCAGTAGTGGGGGCTGCTGGAGGCAGTGTATATGTGGGTAATCGTATCCCAATGCAGAGCTGAGGTGTCAGAGGGGGGAGACAGGACGGTGGGGCAGTAGTGCAGTAGCGGGGGCTGCTGGAGGCAGTGTATATGTGGGTAATCTTGTCCCCATGCAGCGCTGAGGTGTCAGAGGGGGAGACAGGGTGGGTGGCAGTAGTGCAGTAGTGGGGGCTGCAAGAGGCAGTGTATATGTGGGTAATCTTGTCCCCATGCAGCACTGAGGTGTCAGAGGGGGGAGACAGGGTGGGTGACAGTAGTGCAGTAGTGGGGGCTGCTGGAGGCAGTGTATATGTGGGTAATCTTGTCCCCATGCAGCACTGAGGTGTCAGAGGGGGGAGACAGGGTGGGTGGCAGTAGTGCAGTACTGGGGGCTGCTGGAGGCAGTGTATATGTGGGTAATCTTGTCCCCATGCAGCACTGAGGTGTCAGAGGGGGGGAGACAGGGTGGGTGGCAGTAGTGCAGTACTGGGGGCTGCTGGAGGCAGTGTCTATGTGGGTAATCTTGTCCCCATGCAGTGCGGAGGTGTCAGAGGGTGGAGACAGGGTGGGTGGCAGTAGTGGGGGCTGCTGGAGGCAGTGTATATGTGGGTAATCTTGTCCCCATGCAGCACTGAGGTGTCAGAGGGTGGAGACAGGGTGGGTGGCAGTAGTGCAGTAGCGGGGGCTGCTGGAGGCAGTGTTTATGAGGGTAATCTTGTCCCCATGCAGCACTGAGGTGTCAGAGGGGGGAGACAGGGTGGGTGGCAGTAGTGCAGTAGCGGGGGCTGCTGGAGGCAGTGTATATGTGGGTAACCTTGTCCCCATGCAGCACTGAGGTGTCAGAGGGGGGAGACAGGGTGGGTGGCAGTAGTGCAGTAGTGGGGGCTGCTGGAGGCAGTGTCTATGTGGGTAATCTTGTCCCCATGCAGCACTGAGGTGTCAGAGGGGGGAGACAGGGTGGGTGGCAGTAGTGCAGTAGTGGGGGCTGCTGGAGACAGTGTCTATGTGGGTAATCTTGTCCCCATGCAGAGCTGAGGTGTCAGAGGGGGGAGACAGGGTGGGTGGCAGTAGTGCAGTAGCGGGGGCTGCTGGAGGCAGTGTCTATGTGGGTAACCTTGTCCCCATGCAGCGCTGAGGTGTCAGAGGGGGGAGACAGGGTGGGTGGCAGTAGTGCAGTAGTGGGGGCTGCTGGAGGCAGTGTCTATGTGGGTAATCTTGTCCCCATGCAGCGCTGAGGTGTCAGAGGGGGGAGACAGGGTGGGTGGCAGTAGTGCAGTAGTGGGGGCTGCTGGAGGCAGTGTCTATGTGGGTAATCTTGTCCCCATGCAGCGCTGAGGTGTCAGAGGGGGGAGACAGGGTGGGTGGCAGTAGTGCAGTACTGGGGGCTGCTGGTGGCAGTGTCTATGTGGGTAACCTTGTCCCCATGCAGCGCTGAGGTGTCAGAGGGGGGAGACAGGGTGGGTGGCAGTAGTGCAGTAGTGGGGGCTGCTGGAGACAGTGTCTATGTGGGTAATCTTGTCCCCATGCAGCGCTGAGGTGTCAGAGGGGGGGAGACAGGGTGGAAAGCAGTAGGGCAGTAGCGGGGGCTGTTGGAGGCCGTGTCTATGTGGGTAACCTTGTCCCCATGCAGCGCTGAGGTGTCAGAGGGGGGAGACAGGGTGGGTGGCAGTAGTGCAGTAAAGGGGGCTGCTGGAGGCAGTGTATATGTGGGTAATCTTGTCCCCATGCAGCGCTGAGGTGTCAGAGGGGGGAGACAGGGTGGGTGGCAGTAGTGCAGTAGTGGGGGCTGCTGGTGGCAGTGTTTATGTGGGTAATATTGTCCCCATGCAGCGCTGAGGTGTCAGAGGGGGGGAGACAGGGTGGAAAGCAGTAGGGCAGTAGCGGGGGCTGCTGGAGGCAGTGTCTATGTGGGTAACCTTGTCCCCATGCAGCGCTGAGGTGTCAGAGGGGGGAGACAGGGTGGGTGGAAGTAGCGGGGGCTGCTGGTGGCAGTGTTTATGTGGGTAATATTGTCCCCATGCAGCGCTGAGGTGTCAGAGGGGGGGAGACAGGGTGGGTGGCAGTAGTGCAGTACTGGGGGCTGCTGGTGGCAGTGTCTATGTGGGTAATCTTGTCCCCATGCAGCACTGAGGTGTCAGAGGGGGGAGACAGGGTGGGTGGCAGTAGTGCAGTAGTGGGGGCTGCTGGAGGCAGTGTCTATGTGGGTAATCTTGTCCCCATGGAGCTCTGAGGTGTCAGAGGGGGTGACAGGGTGGGTGGCAGTAGTGCAGTACTGGGGGCTGCTGGTGGCAGTGTCTATGTGGGTAATCCTGTCCCCATGCAGCGCTGAGGTGTCAGAGGGGGGAGACAGGGTGGGTGGCAGTAGTGCAGTAGCGGGGGCTGCCAGTGGCAGTGTCTATGTGGGTAACCTTGTCCCCATGCAGCGCTGAGGTGTCAGAGGGGGGAGACAGGGTGGGTGGCAGTAGGGCAGTAGCGGGGGCTGCTGGAGGCAGTGTCTATGTGGGTAATCCTGTCCCCATGCAGTGCTGAGGTGTCAGAGGGGGGAGACAGGGTGGGTGGCAGTAGTGCAGTAGTGGGGGCTGCTGGAGGCAGTGTATATGTGGGTAATCTTGTCCCCATGCAGCGCTGAGGTGTCAGAGGGGGGAGACAGGGTGGGTGGCAGTAGTGCAGTAGTCGGGGCTGCTGGAGGCAGTGTATATGTGGGTAATCTTGTCCCCATGCAGCACTGAGGTGTCAGAGGGGGGAGACAGGGTGGGTGGCAGTAGCGGGGGCTGCTGGAGGCAGTGTTTATGAGGGTAATCTTGTTTCCATGCAGCACTGAGGTGTCAGAGGGTGGAGACAGGGTGGGTGGCAGTAGTGCAGTAGCGGGGGCTGCTGGAGGCAGTGTATATGTGGGTAATATTGTCCCCATGCAGCACTGAGGTGTCAGAGGGGGGAGACAGGGTGGGTGGCAGTAGTGCAGTAGTGGGGGCTGCTGGAGGCAGTGTATATGTGGGTAATCTTGTCCCCATGCAGCGCTGAGGTGTCAGAGGGGGGAGACAGGGTGGGTGGCAGTAGTGCAGTAGTGGGGGCTGCTGGAGGCAGTGTCTATGTGGGTAATCCTGTCCCCATGCAGTGCTGAGGTGTCAGAGGGGGGAGACAGGGTGGGTGGCAGTAGTGCAGTAGTGGGGGCTGCTGGAGGCAGTGTATATGTGGGTAATCTTGTCCCCATGCAGCGCTGAGGTGTCAGAGGGGGGAGACAGGGTGGGTGGCAGTAGTGCAGTAGTGGGGGCTGCTGGTGGCAGTGTATATGTGGGTAATATTGTCCCCATGCAGAGCTGAGGTGCCAGAGGGGGGAGACAGGGTGGGTGGCAGTAGTGCAGTACTGGGGGCTGCTGGAG
This sequence comes from Pseudophryne corroboree, assembly GCF_028390025.1. Taxonomy (NCBI): domain Eukaryota; kingdom Metazoa; phylum Chordata; class Amphibia; order Anura; family Myobatrachidae; genus Pseudophryne; species Pseudophryne corroboree. The sequence goes on from NW_026969020.1 coordinate 4,468, forward strand.
GCAGTGTATATGTGGGTAATCTTGTCCCCATGCAGTGCTGAGGTGTCAGAGGGGGGAGACAGGGTGGGTGGCAGTAGTGCAGTAGCGGGGGCTGCTGGAGGCAGTGTATATGTGGGTAATCTTGTCCCCATGCAGCTCTGAGGTGTCAGAGGGGGGAGACAGGGTGGGTGGCAGTAGTGCAGTAGTGGGGGCTGCTGGAGGCAGTGTTTATGAGGGTAATCTTGTTTCCATGCAGCACTGAGGTGTCAGAGGGTGGAGACAGGGTGGGTGGCAGTAGTGCAGTAGTGGGGGCTGCTGGAGGCAGTGTATATGTGGGTAATCTTGTCCCCATGCAGCACTGAGGTGTCAGAGGGGGGAGACAGGGTGGGTGGCAGTAGTGCAGTAGCGGGGGCTGCTGGAGGCAGTGTATAATGTGGGTAATCTTGTCCCCATGCAGCTCTGAGGTGCCAGAGGGGGGAGACAGGGTGGGTGGCAGTAGTGCAGTAGTGGGGGCTGCTGGAGGCAGTGTTTATGAGGGTAATCTTGTTTCCATGCAGCACTGAGGTGTCAGAGGGTGGAGACAGGGTGGGTGGCAGTAGTGCAGTAGCGGGGGCTGCTGGAGACAGTGTATATGTGGGTAATCTTGTCCCCATGCAGCACTGAGGTGTCAGAGGGGGGAGACAGGGTGGGTGGCAGTAGTGCAGTAGCGGGGGCTGCTGGAGGCAGTGTATATGTGGGTAATATTGTCCCCATGCAGCACTGAGGTGTCAGAGGGGGGAGACAGGGTGGGTGGCAGTAGTGCAGTAGTGGGGGCTGCTGGAGGCAGTGTCTATGTGGGTAATCTTGTCCCCATGCAGCACTGAGGTGTCAGAGGGGGGAGACAGGGTGGGTGGCAGTAGTGCAGTAGCGGGGGCTGCTGGAGGCAGTGTCTATGTGGGTAATCTTGTCCCCATGCAGAGCTGAGGTATCAGAGGGGGGAGACAGGGTGGTGGCAGTAGTGCAGTAGCGGGGGCTGCTGGAGGCAGTGTATATGTGGGTAATCTTGTCCCCATGCAGAGCTGAGGTATCAGAGGGAGAGACAGGGTGGGTGGCAGTAGTGCAGTAGCGGGGGCTGCTGGAGGCAGTGTATATGTGGGTAATCCTGTCCCCATGCAGTGCTGAGGTGTCAGAGGGGGGAGACAGGGTGGGTGGCAGTAGTGCAGTAGTCGGGGCTGCAAGAGGCAGTGTATATGTGGGTAATATTGTCCCCATGCAGCACTGAGGTGTCAGAGGGGGGAGACAGGGTGGGTGGCAGTAGTGGAGGCTGCTGGAGACAGTGTATATGTGGGTAATCCTGTCCCCATGCAGAGCTGAGGTATCAGAGGGGGGAGACAGGGTGGTGGCAGTAGTGCAGTAGCGGGGGCTGCTGGAGGCAGTGTATATGTGGGTAATCTTGTCCCCATGCAGCACTGAGGTGTCAGAGGGGGAGACAGGGTGGGTGGCAGTAGTGCAGTAGCGGGGGCTGCTGGAGGCAGTGTATATGTGGGTAATCTTGTCCCCATGCAGAGCTGAGGTGTCAGAGGGGGGAGACAGGGTGGGTGGCAGTAGTGCAGTAGCGGGGGCTGCTGGAGGCAGTGTATATGTGGGTAATCCTGTCCCCATGCAGTGCTGAGGTGTCAGAGGGGGGAGACAGGGTGGGTGGCAGTAGTGCAGTAGTCGGGGCTGCAAGAGGCAGTGTATATGTGGGTAATCTTGTCCCCATGCAGTGCTGAGGTGTCAGAGGGGGGAGACAGGGTGGAAAGCAGTAGTGCAGTAGTGGGGGCTGCTGGAGGCAGTGTATATGTGGGTAACCTTGTCCCCATGCAGCGCTGAGGTGTCAGAGGGGGGAGACAGGGTGGGTGGCAGTAGTGCAGTAGTGGGGGCTGCTGGAGGCAGTGTCTATGTGGGTAACCTTGTCCCCATGCAGCGCTGAGGTGTCAGAGGGGGGAGACAGGGTGGGTGGCAGTAGTGCAGTAGTGGGGGCTGCTGGAGGCAGTGTCTATGTGGGTAACCTTGTCCCCATGCAGCACTGAGGTGTCAGAGGGGGGAGACAGGGTGGGTGGCAGTAGTGCAGTAGTGGGGGCTGCTGGAGGCAGTGTCTATGTGGGTAACCTTGTCCCCATGCAGCACTGAGGTGTCAGAGGGGGGAGACAGGGTGGGTGGCAGTAGTGCAGTAGTGGGGGCTGCTGGAGGCAGTGTCTATGTGGGTAACCTTGTCCCCATGCAGCGCTGAGGTGTCAGAGGGGGGAGACAGGGTGGGTGGCAGTAGTGCAGTAGTGGGGGCTGCTGGAGGCAGTGTCTATGTGGGTAACCTTGTCCCCATGCAGCGCTGAGGTGTCAGAGGGGGGAGACAGGGTGGGTGGTAGTAGTGCAGTAGTGGGGGCTGCTGGAGGCAGGGTATATGTGGGTAATATTGTCCCCATGCAGCGCTGAGGTGTCAGAGGGGGGAGACAGGGTGGGTGGCAGTAGTGCAGTACTGGGGGCTGCTGGAGGCAGTGTATATGTGGGTAATCTTGTCCCCATGCAGCACTGAGGTGTCAGAGGGGGGAGACAGGGTGGGTGGCAGTAGTGCAGTAGTGGGGGCTGCTGGAGGCAGTGTATATGTGGGTAACCTTGTCCCCATGCAGCGCTGAGGTGTCAGAGGGGGGAGACAGGGTGGGTGGCAGTAGTGCAGTAGTGGGGGCTGCTGGAGGCAGTGTCTATGTGGGTAATCTTGTCCCCATGCAGCACTGAGGTGTCAGAGGGGGGAGACAGGGTGGGTGGCAGTAGTGCAGTACTGGGGGCTGCTGGAGGCAGTGTATATGTGGGTAATCTTGTCCCCATGCAGCACTGAGGTGTCAGAGGGGGGAGACAGGGTGGGTGGCAGTAGTGCAGTAGTGGGGGCTGCTGGAGGCAGTGTATATGTTGGTAATCTTGTCCCCATGCAGCGCTGAGGTGTCAGAGGGGGGGAGACAGGGTGGAAAGCAGTAGGGCAGTAGCGGGGGCTGTTGGAGGCCGTGTCTATGTGGGTAACCTTGTCCCCATGCAGCGCTGAGGTGTCAGAGGGGGGAGACAGGGTGGGTGGAAGTAGCGGGGGCTGCTGGTGGCAGTGTTTATGTGGGTAATATTGTCCCCATGCAGCGCTGAGGTGTCAGAGGGGGGGAGACAGGGTGGAAAGCAGTAGGGCAGTAGCGGGGGCTGCTGGAGGCAGTGTCTATGTGGGTAACCTTGTCCCCATGCAGCGCTGAGGTGTCAGAGGGGGGAGACAGGGTGGGTGGAAGTAGCGGGGGCTGCTGGTGGCAGTGTTTATGTGGGTAATATTGTCCCCATGCAGCGCTGAGGTGTCAGAGGGGGGGAGACAGGGTGGGTGGCAGTAGTGCAGTACTGGGGGCTGCTGGTGGCAGTGTTTATGTGGGTAATATTGTCCCCATGCAGCGCTGAGGTGTCAGAGGGGGGAGACAGGGTGGGTGGCAGTAGTGCAGTAGTGGGGGCTGCTGGAGGCAGTGTCTATGTGGGTAACCTTGTCCCCATGCAGCGCTGAGGTGTCAGAGGGGGGAGACAGGGTGGGTGGCAGTAGTGCAGTAGTGGGGGCTGCTGGAGGCAGTGTCTATGTGGGTAACCTTGTCCCCATGCAGCGCTGAGGTGTCAGAGGGGGGAGACAGGGTGGGTGGCAGTAGTGCAGTAGTGGGGGCTGCTGGAGGCAGTGTCTATGTGGGTAACCTTGTCCCCATGCAGCGCTGAGGTGTCAGAGGGGGGAGACAGGGTGGGTGGTAGTAGTGCAGTAGTGGGGGCTGCTGGAGGCAGGGTATATGTGGGTAATATTGTCCCCATGCAGCGCTGAGGTGTCAGAGGGGGGAGACAGGGTGGGTGGCAGTAGTGCAGTACTGGGGGCTGCTGGAGGCAGTGTATATGTGGGTAATCTTGTCCCCATGCAGCACTGAGGTGTCAGAGGGGGGAGACAGGGTGGGTGGCAGTAGTGCAGTAGTGGGGGCTGCTGGAGGCAGTGTATATGTGGGTAATCTTGTCCCCATGCAGCGCTGAGGTGTCAGAGGGGGGGAGACAGGGTGGAAAGCAGTAGGGCAGTAGCGGGGGCTGTTGGAGGCCGTGTCTATGTGGGTAACCTTGTCCCCATGCAGCGCTGAGGTGTCAGAGGGGGGAGACAGGGTGGGTGGAAGTAGCGGGGGCTGCTGGTGGCAGTGTTTATGTGGGTAATATTGTCCCCATGCAGCGCTGAGGTGTCAGAGGGGGGGAGACAGGGTGGAAAGCAGTAGGGCAGTAGCGGGGGCTGCTGGAGGCAGTGTCTATGTGGGTAACCTTGTCCCCATGCAGCGCTGAGGTGTCAGAGGGGGGAGACAGGGTGGGTGGAAGTAGCGGGGGCTGCTGGTGGCAGTGTTTATGTGGGTAATATTGTCCCCATGCAGCGCTGAGGTGTCAGAGGGGGGGAGACAGGGTGGGTGGCAGTAGTGCAGTACTGGGGGCTGCTGGTGGCAGTGTTTATGTGGGTAATATTGTCCCCATGCAGCGCTGAGGTGTCAGAGGGGGGGAGACAGGGTGGAAAGCAGTAGGGCAGTAGCGGGGGCTGCTGGAGGCAGTGTCTATGTGGGTAACCTTGTCCCCATGCAGCGCTGAGGTGTCAGAGGGGGGAGACAGGGTGGGTGGAAGTAGCGGGGGCTGCTGGTGGCAGTGTTTATGTGGGTAATATTGTCCCCATGCAGCGCTGAGGTGTCAGAGGGGGGGAGACAGGGTGGGTGGCAGTAGTGCAGTACTGGGGGCTGCTGGAGGCAGTGTATATGTGGGTAATCTTGTCCCCATGGAGCTCTGAGGTGTCAGAGGGGGTGACAGGGTGGGTGGCAGTAGTGCAGTACTGGGGGCTGCTGGTGGCAGTGTCTATGTGGGTAATCCTGTCCCCATGCAGCGCTGAGGTGTCAGAGGGGGGAGACAGGGTGGGTGGCAGTAGTGCAGTAGCGGGGGCTGCCAGTGGCAGTGTCTATGTGGGTAACCTTGTCCCCATGCAGCGCTGAGGTGTCAGAGGGGGGAGACAGGGTGGGTGGCAGTAGGGCAGTAGCGGGGGCTGCTGGAGGCAGTGTCTATGTGGGTAATCCTGTCCCCATGCAGTGCTGAGGTGTCAGAGGGGGGAGACAGGGTGGGTGGCAGTAGTGCAGTAGTGGGGGCTGCTGGAGGCAGTGTCTATGTGGGTAATCTTGTCCCCATGCAGCACTGAGGTGTCAGAGGGGGGAGACAGGGTGGGTGGCAGTAGTGGGGGCTGCTGGAGGCAGTGTATATGTGGGTAATCTTGTCCCCATGCAGCGCTGAGGTGTCAGAGGGGGGAGACAGGGTGGGTGGCAGTAGTGCAGTAGTCGGGGCTGCTGGAGGCCGTGTATATGTGGGTAATCTTGTCCCCATGCAGCACTGAGGTGTCAGAGGGGGGAGACAGGGTGGGTGGCAGTAGTGGGGGCTGCTGGAGGCAGTGTATATGTGGGTAATATTGTCCCCATGCAGAGCTGAGGTGCCAGAGGGGGGAGACAGGGTGGGTGGCAGTAGTGCAGTACTGGGGGCTGCTGGAGGCAGTGTATATGTGGGTAATCTTGTCCCCATGCAGTGCTGAGGTGTCAGAGGGGGGAGACAGGGTGGGTGGCAGTAGTGCAGTAGTGGGGGCTGCTGGTGGCAGTGTATATGTGGGTAATATTGTCCCCATGCAGCGCTGAGGTGTCAGAGGGGGGAGACAGGGTGGGTGGCAGTAGTGCAGTACTGGGGGCTGCTGGAGGCAGTGTATATGTGGGTAATCTTGTCCCCATGCAGCACTGAGGTGTCAGAGGGGGGAGACAGGGTGGGTGGCAGTAGTGCAGTAGCGGGGGCTGCTGGAGGCAGTGTATATCTGGGTAATCTTGTCCCCATGCAGCACTGAGGTGTCAGAGGGGGGAGACAGGGTGGGTGGCAGTAGTGCAGTAGCGGGGGCTGCTGGAGGCAGTGTATATGTTGGTAATCTTGTCCCCATGCAGAGCTGAGGTGTCAGAGGGGGGAGACAGGGTGGGTGGCAGTAGTGCAGTACTGGGGGCTGCTGAAGGCAGTGTCTATGTGGGTAATCTTGTCCCCATGCAGCGCTGAGGTGTCAGAGGGGGGAGACAGGGTGGGTGGCAGTAGGGCAGTACTGGGGGCTGCTGGAGGCAGTGTATATGTGGGTAATCTTGTCCACATGCAGTGCTGAGGTGTCAGAGGGGGGAGACAGGGTGGGTGGCAGTAGTGCAGTACTGGGGGCTGCTGGAGGCAGTGTATATGTGGGTAATCTTGTCCCCATGCAGCACTGAGGTGTCAGAGGGGGGAGACAGGGTGGGTGGCAGTAGTGCAGTACTGGGGGCTGCTGGAGGCAGTGTATATGTGGGTAATCTTGTCCCCATGCAGTGCTGAGGTGTCAGAGGGGGAGACAGCGTGGGTGGCAGTAGTGCAGTAGTGGGGGCTGCTGGAGGCAGTGTATATGTGGGTAATCGTATCCCAATGCAGCTCTGAGGTGTCAGAGGGGGGAGACAGGGTGGGTGGCAGTAGTGCAGTAGCGGGGGCTGCTGGAGGCAGTGTATATGTGGGTAATCTTGTCCCCATGCAGCGCTGAGGTGTCAGAGGGGGAGACAGGGTGGGTGGCAGTAGTGCAGTAGTGGGGGCTGCAAGAGGCAGTGTATATGTGGGTAATCTTGTCCCCATGCAGCACTGAGGTGTCAGAGGGGGGAGACAGGGTGGGTGGCAGTAGTGCAGTACTGGGGGCTGCTGGAGGCAGTGTATATGTGGGTAATCTTGTCCCCATGCAGCACTGAGGTGTCAGAGGGGGGAGACAGGGTGGGTGGCAGTAGTGCAGTAGTGGGGGCTGCTGGAGGCAGTGTCTATGTGGGTAATCCTGTCCCCATGCAGCACTGAGATGTCAGAGGGTGGAGACAGGGTGGGTGGCAGTAGTGGGGGCTGCTGGAGGCAGTGTATATGTGGGTAATCTTGTCCCCATGCAGCTCTGAGGTGTCAGAGGGGGGAGACAGGGTGGGTGGCAGTAGTGCAGTAGTGGGGGCTGCTGGAGGCAGTGTTTATGAGGGTAATCTTGTTTCCATGCAGCACTGAGGTGTCAGAGGGGGGAGACAGGGTGGGTGGCAGTAGTGCAGTAGCGGGGGCTGCTGGAGGCAGTGTCTATGTGGGTAATCCTGTCCCCATGCAGCACTGAGATGTCAGAGGGTGGAGACAGGGTGGGTGGCAGTAGTGGGGGCTGCTGGAGGCAGTGTATATGTGGGTAATCTTGTCCCCATGCAGCTCTGAGGTGTCAGAGGGGGGAGACAGGGTGGGTGGCAGTAGTGCAGTAGTGGGGGCTGCTGGAGGCAGTGTCTATGTGGGTAATCCTGTCCCCATGCAGCACTGAGATGTCAGAGGGTGGAGACAGGGTGGGTGGCAGTAGTGGGGGCTGCTGGAGGCAGTGTATATGTGGGTAATCTTGTCCCCATGCAGCTCTGAGGTGTCAGAGGGGGGAGACAGGGTGGGTGGCAGTAGTGCAGTAGTGGGGGCTGCTGGAGGCAGTGTTTATGAGGGTAATCTTGTTTCCATGCAGCACTGAGGTGTCAGAGGGGGGAGACAGGGTGGGTGGCAGTAGTGCAGTAGCGGGGGCTGCTGGAGGCAGTGTATATGTGGGTAATCTTGTCCCCATGCAGAGCTGAGGTATCAGAGGGAGAGACAGGGTGGGTGGCAGTAGTGCAGTACTGGGGGCTGCTGGAGGCAGTGTATATGTGGGTAATCCTGTCCCCATGCAGCACTGAGGTGTCAGAGGGGGGAGACAGGGTGGGTGGCAGTAGTGCAGTAGTGGGGGCTGCTGGAGGCAGTGTATATGTGGGTAATCTTGTCCCCATGCAGCACTGAGGTGTCAGAGGGGGGAGACAGGGTGGGTGGCAGTAGTGCAGTAGTGGGGGCTGCTGGAGGCAGTGTCTATGTGGGTAATCTTGTCCCCATGGAGCTCTGAGGTGTCAGAGGGGGTGACAGGGTGGGTGGCAGTAGTGCAGTACTGGAGGCTGCTGGTGGCAGTGTCTATGTGGGTAATCCTGTCCCCATGCAGCGCTGAGGTGTCAGAGGGGGGAGACAGGGTGGGTGGCAGTAGTGCAGTAGCGGGGGCTGCCAGTGGCAGTGTCTATGTGGGTAACCTTGTCCCCATGCAGCGCTGAGGTGTCAGAGGGGGGAGACAGGGTGGGTGGCAGTAGGGCAGTAGCGGGGGCTGCTGGAGGCAGTGTCTATGTGGGTAATCCTGTCCCCATGCAGTGCTGAGGTGTCAGAGGGGGGAGACAGGGTGGGTGGCAGTAGTGCAGTACTGGGGGCTGCTGGAGGCAGTGTCTATGTGGGTAATCTTGTCCCCATGCAGCACTGAGGTGTCAGAGGGGGGAGACAGGGTGGGTGGCAGTAGTGGGGGCTGCTGGAGGCAGTGTATATGTGGGTAATCTTGTCCCCATGCAGCACTGAGGTGTCAGAGGGGGGAGACAGGGTGGGTGGCAGTAGTGGGGGCTGCTGGAGGCAGTGTATATGTGGGTAATATTGTCCCCATGCAGAGCTGAGGTGCCAGAGGGGGGAGACAGGGTGGGTGGCAGTAGTGCAGTAGTGGGGGCTGCTGGAGGCAGTGTCTATGTGGGTAATCTTGTCCCCATGCAGCGCTGAGGTGTCAGAGGGGGGAGACAGGGTGGGTGGCAGTAGTGCAGTAGTGGGGGCTGCTGGAGGCAGTGTCTATGTGGGTAATCCTGTCCCCATGCAGCACTGAGATGTCAGAGGGTGGAGACAGGGTGGGTGGCAGTAGTGGGGGCTGCTGGAGGCAGTGTATATGTGGGTAATCTTGTCCCCATGCAGAGCTGAGGTATCAGAGGGAGAGACAGGGTGGGTGGCAGTAGTGCAGTACTGGGGGCTGCTGGAGGCAGTGTATATGTGGGTAATCCTGTCCCCATGCAGCACTGAGGTGTCAGAGGGGGGAGACAGGGTGGGTGGCAGTAGTGCAGTACTGGGGGCTGCTGGAGGCAGTGTATATGTGGGTAATCTTGTCCCCATGCAGCGCTGAGGTGTCAGAGGGGGGAGACAGGGTGGGTGGCAGTAGTGCAGTACTGGGGGCTGCTGGAGGCAGTGTATATGTGGGTAATCTTGTCCCCATGCAGCGCTGAGGTGTCAGAGGGGGGAGACAGGGTGGGTGGCAGTAGTGCAGTAGTGGGGGCTGCTGGAGGCAGTGTATATGTGGGTAATCTTGTCCCCATGCAGTGCTGAGGTGTCAGAGGGGGGAGACAGGATGGGTGGCAGTAGTGCAGTAGCGGGGGCTGCAAGAGGCAGTGTATATGTGGGTAATATTGTCCCCATGCAGCACTGAGGTGTCAGAGGGGGGAGACAGGGTGGGTGGCAGTAGTGGAGGCTGCTGGAGACAGTGTCTATGTGGGTAATCTTGTCCCCATGCAGCACTGAGGTGTCAGAGGGGGGAGACAGGGTGGGTGGCAGTAGTGCAGTAGCGGGGGCTGCTGGAGGCAGTGTATATGTGGGTAATATTGTCCCCATGCAGCACTGAGGTGTCAGAGGGGGGAGACAGGGTGGGTGGCAGTAGTGCAGTAGTGGGGGCTGCTGGAGGCAGTGTCTATGTGGGTAATATTGTCCCCATGCAGCACTGAGGTGTCAGAGGGGGGAGACAGGGTGGGTGGCAGTAGTGCAGTACTGGGGGCTGCTGGAGACAGTGTCTATGTGGGTAATCTTGTCCCCATGCAGCACTGAGGTGTCAGAGGGGGGAGACAGGGTGGGTGGCAGTAGTGCAGTAGCGGGGGCTGCTGGAGGCAGTGTCTATGTGGGTAATCTTGTCCCCATGCAGCACTGAGGTGTCAGAGGGGGGAGACAGGGTGGGTGGCAGTAGTGCAGTACTGGGGGCTGCTGGAGGCAGTGTCTATGTGGGTAATATTGTCCCCATGCAGCACTGAGGTGTCAGAGGGGGAGACAGGGTGGGTGGCAGTAGTGCAGTAGTGGGGGCTGCTGGAGACAGTGTCTATGTGGGTAATCTTGTCCCCATGCAGCGCTGAGGTGTCAGAGGGGGGAGACAGGGTGGGTGGCAGTAGTGCAGTAGTGGGGGCTGCTGGTGGCAGTGTCTATGTGGGTAATATTGTCCCCATGCAGTGCTGAGGTGTCAGAGGGGGGAGACAGGGTGGGTGGCAGTAGTGCAGTAGCGGGGGCTGCTGGAGGCAGTGTCTATGTGGGTAATGTTGTCCCCATGCAGCACTGAGGTGTCAGAGGGGGGAGACAGGGTGGGTGGAAGTAGCGGGGGCTGCTGGAGGCAGTGTCTATGTGGGTAATCCTGTCCCCATGCAGCACTGAGGTGTCAGAGGGGGGAGACAGGGTGGGTGGCAGTAGTGCAGTAGTGGGGGCTGCTGGAGGCAGTGTATATGTGGGTAATATTGTCCCCATGCAGCGCTGAGGTGTCAGAGGGGGGAGACAGGGTGGGTGGCAGTAGTGCAGTAGCGGGGGCTGCTGGAGGCAGTGTCTATGTGGGTAATCTTGTCCCCATGCAGCACTGAGGTGTCAGAGGGGGGAGACAGGGTGGGTGGCAGTAGTGCAGTAGTGGGGGCTGCTGGAGACAGTGTATATGTGGGTAATCTTGTCCCCATGCAGAGCTGAGGTGTCAGAGGGGGGAGACAGGGTGGGTGGCAGTAGTGCAGTAGCGGGGGCTGCTGGTGGCAGTGTCTATGTGGGTAATATTGTCCCCATGCAGTGCTGAGGTGTCAGAGGGGGGAGACAGGGTGGGTGGCAGTAGTGCAGTAGCGGGGGCTGCTGGAGGCAGTGTCTATGTGGGTAATCTTGTCCCCATGCAGCGCTGAGGTGTCAGAGGGGGGAGACAGGGTGGGTGGCAGTAGTGCAGTACTGGGGGCTGCTGGAGGCAGTGTATATGTGGGTAATCTTGTCCCCATGCAGCACTGAGGTGTCAGAGGGGGGAGACAGGGTGGATGGCAGTAGTGCAGTAGCGGGGGCTGCTGGAGGCAGTGTATATGTGGGTAATCTTGTCCCCATGCAGCACTGAGGTGTCAGAGGGGGGAGACAGGGTGGGTGGCAGTAGTGCAGTAGTGGGGGCTGCTGGAGGCAGTGTATATGTGGGTAATCTTGTCCCCATGCAGCACTGAGGTGTCAGAGGGGGGAGACAGGGTGGGTGGCAGTAGTGCAGTAGTGGGGGCTGCTGGAGGCAGTGTCTATGTGGGTAATATTGTCCCCATGCAGCACTGAGGTGTCAGAGGGGGGAGACAGGGTGGGTGGCAGTAGTGCAGTACTGGGGGCTGCTGGAGACAGTGTCTATGTGGGTAATCTTGTCCCCATGCAGCACTGAGGTGTCAGAGGGGGGAGACAGGGTGGGTGGCAGTAGTGCAGTAGTGGGGGCTGCTGGTGGCAGTGTATATGTGGGTAATATTGTCCCCATGCAGCACTGAGGTGTCAGAGGGGGGAGACAGGGTGGGTGGCAGTAGTGCAGTAGTGGGGGCTGCTGGAGGCAGTGTCTATGTGGGTAATATTGTCCCCATGCAGCACTGAGGTGTCAGAGGGGGGAGACAGGGTGGATGGCAGTAGTGCAGTAGCGGGGGCTGCTGGAGGCAGTGTATATGTGGGTAATCTTGTCCCCATGCAGCACTGAGGTGTCAGAGGGGGGAGACAGGGTGGGTGGCAGTAGTGCAGTAGTGGGGGCTGCTGGAGGCAGTGTATATGTGGGTAATCTTGTCCCCATGCAGCACTGAGGTGTCAGAGGGGGGAGACAGGGTGGGTGGCAGTAGTGCAGTAGTGGGGGCTGCTGGAGGCAGTGTCTATGTGGGTAATATTGTCCCCATGCAGCACTGAGGTGTCAGAGGGGGGAGACAGGGTGGGTGGCAGTAGTGCAGTACTGGGGGCTGCTGGAGACAGTGTCTATGTGGGTAATCTTGTCCCCATGCAGCACTGAGGTGTCAGAGGGGGGAGACAGGGTGGGTGGCAGTAGTGCAGTAGTGGGGGCTGCTGGTGGCAGTGTATATGTGGGTAATATTGTCCCCATGCAGCACTGAGGTGTCAGAGGGGGGAGACAGGGTGGGTGGCAGTAGTGCAGTAGTGGGGGCTGCTGGAGGCAGTGTCTATGTGGGTAATATTGTCCCCATGCAGCACTGAGGTGTCAGAGGGGGGAGACAGGGTGGGTGGCAGTAGTGCAGTACTGGGGGCTGCTGGAGACAGTGTCTATGTGGGTAATCTTGTCCCCATGCAGCACTGAGGTGTCAGAGGGGGGAGACAGGGTGGGTGGCAGTAGTGCAGTACTGGGGGCTGCTGGAGGCAGTGTCTATGTGGGTAATATTGTCCCCATGCAGCACTGAGGTGTCAGAGGGGGAGACAGGGTGGGTGGCAGTAGTGCAGTAGTGGGGGCTGCTGGAGACAGTGTCTATGTGGGTAATCTTGTCCCCATGCAGCGCTGAGGTGTCAGAGGGGGGAGACAGGGTGGGTGGCAGTAGTGCAGTAGTGGGGGCTGCTGGTGGCAGTGTCTATGTGGGTAATATTGTCCCCATGCAGTGCTGAGGTGTCAGAGGGGGGAGACAGGGTGGGTGGCAGTAGTGCAGTAGCGGGGGCTGCTGGAGGCAGTGTCTATGTGGGTAATCTTGTCCCCATGCAGCACTGAGGTGTCAGAGGGGGGAGACAGGGTGGGTGGAAGTAGCGGGGGCTGCTGGAGGCAGTGTCTATGTGGGTAATCCTGTCCCCATGCAGCACTGAGGTGTCAGAGGGGGGAGACAGGGTGGGTGGCAGTAGTGCAGTAGTGGGGGCTGCTGGAGGCAGTGTATATGTGGGTAATATTGTCCCCATGCAGCGCTGAGGTGTCAGAGGGGGGAGACAGGGTGGGTGGCAGTAGTGCAGTAGCGGGGGCTGCTGGAGGCAGTGTCTATGTGGGTAATCTTGTCCCCATGCAGCACTGAGGTGTCAGAGGGGGGAGACAGGGTGGGTGGCAGTAGTGCAGTAGTGGGGGCTGCTGGAGACAGTGTATATGTGGGTAATCTTGTCCCCATGCAGAGCTGAGGTGTCAGAGGGGGGAGACAGGGTGGGTGGCAGTAGTGCAGTAGCGGGGGCTGCTGGTGGCAGTGTCTATGTGGGTAATATTGTCCCCATGCAGTGCTGAGGTGTCAGAGGGGGGAGACAGGGTGGGTGGCAGTAGTGCAGTAGCGGGGGCTGCTGGAGGCAGTGTCTATGTGGGTAATCTTGTCCCCATGCAGCACTGAGGTGTCAGAGGGGGGAGACAGGGTGGGTGGAAGTAGTGCAGTACTGGGGGCTGCTGGAGACAGTGTATATGTGGGTAATCTTGTCCCCATGCAGCACTGAGGTGTCAGAGGGGGGAGACAGGGTGGTGGCAGTAGTGCAGTAGCGGGGGTGCTGGAGGCAGTGTATATGTGGGTAATCTTGTCCCCATGCAGCACTGAGGTGTCAGAGGGGGGAGACAGGGTGGGTGGCAGTAGTGCAGTAGTGGGGGCTGCTGGAGGCAGTGTATATGTGGGTAATCTTGTCCCCATGCAGCACTGAGGTGTCAGAGGGGGGAGACAGGGTGGGTGGCAGTAGTGCAGTAGTGGGGGCTGCTGGAGGCAGTGTCTATGTGGGTAATATTGTCCCCATGCAGCACTGAGGTGTCAGAGGGGGGAGACAGGGTGGGTGGCAGTAGTGCAGTACTGGGGGCTGCTGGAGACAGTGTCTATGTGGGTAATCTTGTCCCCATGCAGCACTGAGGTGTCAGAGGGGGGAGACAGGGTGGGTGGCAGTAGTGGGGGCTGCTGGAGGCAGTGTATATGTGGGTAATCTTGTCCCCATGCAGCGCTGAGGTGTCAGAGGGGGAGACAGGGTGGGTGGCAGTAGTGCAGTACTGGGGGCTGCTGGAGGCAGTGTATATGTGGGTAATCTTGTCCCCATGCAGCGCTGAGGTGTCAGAGGGGAAGACAGGGTGGGTGGCAGTAGTGCAGTAGTGGGGGCTGCTGGAGGCAGTGTATATGTGGGTAATATTGTCCCCATGCAGCACTGAGGTGTCAGAGGGGGGAGACAGGGTGGGTGGCAGTAGTGCAGTAGTGGGGGCTGCTGGAGACAGTGTCTATGTGGGTAATCTTGTCCCCATGCAGTGCTGAGGTGTCAGAGGGGGGAGACAGGGTGGGTGGCAGTAGTGCAGTAGCGGGGGCTGCTGGTGGCAGTGTCTATGTGGGTAATCTTGTCCCCATGCAGCGCTGAGGTGTCAGAGGGGGGAGACAGGGTGGGTGGCAGTAGTGCAGTAGCGGGGGCTGCTGGTGGCAGTGTCTATGTGGGTAATCTTGTCCCCATGCAGCGCTGAGGTGTCAGAGGGGGAGACAGGGTGGGTGGCAGTAGTGCAGTACTGGGGGCTGCTGGAGGCAGTGTATATGTGGGTAATCTTGTCCCCATGCAGCGCTGAGGTGTCAGAGGGGAAGACAGGGTGGGTGGCAGTAGTGCAGTAGTGGGGGCTGCTGGAGGCAGTGTATATGTGGGTAATATTGTCCCCATGCAGCACTGAGGTGTCAGAGGGGGGAGACAGGGTGGGTGGCAGTAGTGCAGTAGTGGGGGCTGCTGGAGACAGTGTCTATGTGGGTAATCTTGTCCCCATGCAGTGCTGAGGTGTCAGAGGGGGGAGACAGGGTGGGTGGCAGTAGTGCAGTAGCGGGGGCTGCTGGAGGCAGTGTCTATGTGGGTAATCTTGTCCCCATGCAGCACTGAGGTGTCAGAGGGGGGAGACAGGGTGGATGGCAGTAGTGCAGTAGCGGGGGCTGCTGGAGACAGTGTATATGTGGGTAATCTTGTCCCCATGCAGCACTGAGGTGTCAGAGGGGGGAGACAGGGTGGGTGGCAGTAGTGCAGTAGTGGGGGCTGCTGGAGGCAGTGTATATGTGGGTAATCTTGTCCCCATGCAGCGCTGAGGTGTCATAGGGGGGAGACAGGGTGGGTGGCAGTAGTGCAGTAGTGGGGGCTGCTGGAGGCAGTGTCTATGTGGGTAACCTTGTCCCCATGCAGCACTGAGGTGTCAGAGGGGGGAGACAGGGTGGGTGGCAGTAGTGCAGTAGCGGGGGCTGCTGGAGGCAGTGTCTATGTGGGTAATCCTGTCCCCATGCAGCGCTGAGGTGTCAGAGGGGGGAGACAGGGTGGGTGGCAGTAGTGCAGTAGTGGGGGCTGCTGGAGACAGTGTCTATGTGGGTAATCTTGTCCCCATGCAGCGCTGAGGTGTCAGAGGGGGGGAGACAGGGTGGAAAGCAGTAGGGCAGTAGCGGGGGCTGTTGGAGGCAGTGTCTATGTGGGTAACCTTGTCCCCATGCAGCGCTGAGGTGTCAGAGGGGGGAGACAGGGTGGGTGGAAGTAGCGGGGGCTGCTGGTGGCAGTGTTTATGTGGGTAATATTGTCCCCATGCAGCGCTGAGGTGTCAGAGGGGGGGAGACAGGGTGGAAAGCAGTAGGGCAGTAGCGGGGGCTGCTGGAGGCAGTGTCTATGTGGGTAACCTTGTCCCCATGCAGCGCTGAGGTGTCAGAGGGGGGAGACAGGGTGGGTGGAAGTAGCGGGGGCTGCTGGTGGCAGTGTTTATGTGGGTAATATTGTCCCCATGCAGCGCTGAGGTGTCAGAGGGGGGAGACAGGGTGGGTGGCAGTAGTGCAGTAGCGGGGGCTGCTGGAGGCAGTGTCTATGTGGGTAACCTTGTCCCCATGCAGCACTGAGGTGTCAGAGGGGGGAGACAGGGTGGGTGGCAGTAGTGCAGTACTGGGGGCTGCTGGAGGCAGTGTATATGTGGGTAATCTTGTCCCCATGCAGCACTGAGGTGTCAGAGGGGGAGACAGGGTGGTGGCAGTAGTGCAGTAGCGGGGGCTGCTGGAGGCAGTGTATATGTGGGTAATCTTGTCCCCATGCAGCACTGAGGTGTCAGAGGGGGGAGACAGGGTGGGTGGCAGTAGTGCAGTAGTGGGGGCTGCTGGAGGCAGTGTCTATGTGGGTAATCTTGTCCCCATGCAGCACTGAGGTGTCAGAGGGGGGAGACAGGGTGGGTGGCAGTAGTGCAGTAGCGGGGGCTGCTGGAGGCAGTGTATATGTGGGTAATCTTGTCCCCATGCAGCACTGAGGTGTCAGAGGGGGGAGACAGGGTGGGTGGCAGTAGTGGGGGCTGCTGGAGGCAGTGTATATGTGGGTAATATTGTCCCCATGCAGCACTGAGGTGTCAGAGGGGGGAGACAGGGTGGGTGGCAGTAGTGCAGTAGTGGGGGCTGCTGGAGGCAGTGTCTATGTGGGTAATATTGTCCCCATGCAGCGCTGAGGTGTCAGAGGGGGGAGACAGGGTGGGTGGCAGTAGTGCAGTAGCGGGGGCTGCTGGAGGCAGTGTATATGTGGGTAATCTTGTCCCCATGCAGCACTGAGGTGGCAGAGGGGGGAGACAGGGTGGGTGGCAGTAGTGCAGGCTGCTGGAGGCAGTGTCTATGTGGGTAATCTTGTCCCCATGCAGTGCGGAGGTGTCAGAGGGGGGAGACAGGGTGGGTGGCAGTAGTGCAGTACTGGGGGCTGCTGGAGGCAGTGTCTATGTGGGTAATCTTGTCCCCATGCAGCACTGAGGTGTCAGAGGGGGGAGACAGGGTGGGTGGCAGTAGTGCAGTAGCGGGGGCTGCTGGAGGCAGTGTATATGTGGGTAATCTTGTCCCCATGCAGCACTGAGGTGTCAGAGGGGGGAGACAGGGTGGGTGGCAGTAGTGGGGGCTGCTGGAGGCAGTGTATATGTGGGTAATCTTGTCCCCATGCAGCGCTGAGGTGTCAGAGGGGGGAGACAGGGTGGGTGGCAGTAGTGCAGTAGTGGGGGCTGCTGGAGGCAGTGTATATGTGGGTAATCTTGTCCCCATGCAGCACTGAGGTGTCAGAGGGGGGAGACAGGGTGGGGGGCAGTAGTGCAGTAGCGGGGGCTGCTGGAGGCAGTGTATATGTGGGTAATCTTGTCCCCATGCAGCACTGAGGTGTCAGAGGGGGGAGACAGGGTGGGTGGCAGTAGTGCAGTAGTGGAGGCTGCTGGAGACAGTGTCTATGTGGGTAATCTTGTCCCCATGCAGCACTGAGGTGTCAGAGGGGGGAGACAGGGTGGGTGGCAGTACTGGGGGCTGCTGGAGGCAGTGTATATGTGGGTAATCTTGTCCCCATGCAGCACTGAGGTGTCAGAGGGGGGAGACAGGGTGGGTGGCAGTAGTGCAGTACTGGGGGCTGCTGGAGGCAGTGTATATGTGGGTGATCTTGTCCCCATGCAGCGCTGAGGTGTCAGAGGGGGGAGACAGGGTGGGTGGCAGTAGTGCAGTACTGGGGGCTGTTGGAGGCCGTGTCTATGTGGGTAACCTTGTCCCCATGCAGCGCTGAGGTGTCAGAGGGGGGAGACAGGGTGGGTGGAAGTAGCGGGGGCTGCTGGAGGCAGTGTATATGTGGGTAATCTTGTCCCCATGCAGCACTGAGGTGTCAGAGGGGGGAGACAGGGTGGGTGGCAGTAGTGGGGGCTGCTGGAGGCAGTGTATATGTGGGTAATCTTGTCCCCATGCAGCACTGAGGTGTCAGAGGGGGGAGACAGGGTGGGTGGCAGTAGTGCAGTAGTGGGGGCTGCTGGAGACAGTGTCTATGTGGGTAACCTTGTCCCCATGCAGCGCTGAGGTGTCAGAGGGGGGAGACAGGGTGGTGGCAGTAGTGCAGTAGCGGGGGCTGCTGGAGGCAGTGTATATGTGGGTAATCTTGTCCCCATGCAGCGCTGAGGTGTCAGAGGGGGGAGACAGGGTGGGTGGCAGTAGTGCAGTACTGGGGGCTGCTGGAGGCAGTGTCTATGTGGGTAACCTTGTCCCCATGCAGCGCTGAGGTGTCAGAGGGGGGAGACAGGGTGGGTGGAAGTAGTGCAGTACTGGGGGCTGCTGGAGGCAGTGTCTATGTGGGTAACCTTGTCCCCATGCAGCGCTGAGGTGTCAGAGGGGGGAGACAGGGTGGGTGGAAGTAGCGGGGGCTGCTGGAGGCAGTGTATATGTGGGTAATCTTGTCCCCATGCAGCACTGAGGTGTCAGAGGGGGGAGACAGGGTGGGTGGCAGTAGTGCACTAGCGGGGGCTGCTGGAGGCAGTGTCTATGTGGGTAATCTTGTCCCCATGCAGAGCTGAGGTGTCAGAGGGTGGAGACTAGAGATGAGCGGGTTCGGTTCCTCGGAATCCGAACCCGCCCGAACTTCAGCTTTTTTTACACGGATCCGAGCGACTCGGATCTTCCCGCCTTGCTCGGTTGACCCGAGCGCGCCCGAACGTCATCATGACGCTGTCGGATTCTCGCGAGGCTCGGATTCTATCGCGAGACTCGGATTCTATATAAGGAGCCGCGCGTCGCCGCCATTTTCACACGTGCATTGAGATTGATAGGGAGAGGACGTGGCTGGTGTCCTCTCCATTTAGATTAGAAGAGAGAGAGTGAGATTGAGACAGAGACACTTGATTTACTGGAGCTTAGGAATACTAGAGAGTGCAGAGTTTATGACTGACCACTGACCAGTGACCACCAGTGCAGTTTTATTTAATATAATCCGTTCTCTGCCTGAAAAAAACGATACACAGTGACTCAGTCACATACCATATCTGTGCTCAGCCCAGTGTGCTGCATCATCTATGTATAATATCTGACTGTGCTCACACAGCTTAATTGTGGGGGAGACTGGGGAGCAGTTATAGGTTATAGCAGGAGCCAGGAGTACATATTATTAAAATTAAACAGTGCACACTTTTGCTGCAGGAGTGCCACTGCCAGTGTGACTGACCAGTGACCTGACCACACTGACCACCAGTATAGTATACTATATTGTGATTGCCTGAAAAAGTTAAACACTCGTCGTGTGACTTGTGTGGTGTTTTTTTATTCTATAAAAAACTCATTCTGCTGACAGACAGTGTCCAGCAGGTCCGTCATTATATAATATATACCTGTCCGGCTGCAGTAGTGATATATATATATTTTTTATATCATTATTTATCATCCAGTCGCAGCAGACACAGTACGGTAGTTCACGGCTGTAGCTACCTCTGTGTCGGCACTCGGCAGTCCATCCATAATTGTATACCACCTACCCGTGTTTTTTTTTTCTTTCTTCTTTATACATACTACATCTCATTATCATCCAGTCTATATTAGAAGCAGACACAGTACAGTACGGTAGTCCACGGCTGTAGCTACCTCTGTGTCGGCACTCGGCAGTCCATCCATAATTGTATACCACCTACCCGTGGTTTTTTTTTCTTCTTTATACATACTACATCTCATTATCATCCAGTCTATATTAGCAGCAGACACAGTACAGTACGGTAGTCCACGGCTGTAGCTACCTCTGTGTCGGCACTCGGCAGTCCGTCCATAATTGTATACCGCCTACCCGTGGTTTTTTTTTTCTTCTTTATACATACTACATCTCATTATCATCCAGTCTATATTAGCAGCAGACACAGTACAGTACGGTAGTCCACGGCTGTAGCTACCTCTGTGTCGGCACTCGGCAGTCCATCCATAATTGTATACCACCTACCCGTGTTTTTTTTTTCTTTCTTCTTTATACATACTACATCTCATTATCAACCAGTCTATATTAGCAGCAGACACAGTACAGTACGGTAGTCCACGGCTGTAGCTACCTCTGTGTCGGCACTCGGCAGTCTGTCCATAATTGTATACCACCTACCCGTGGTTTTTTTTTCTTTCTTCTTTATACATACTACATCTCATTATCATCCAGTCTATATTAGCAGCAGACACAGTACAGTACGGTAGTCCACGGCTGTAGCTACCTCTGTGTCGGCACTCGGCAGTCCATCCATAATTGTATACCACCTACCCGTGGTTTTTTTTCTTCTTCTTTATACATACTACATCTCATTATCATCCAGTCTATATTAGCAGCAGACACAGTACAGTACGGTAGTCCACGGCTGTAGCTACCTCTGTGTCGGCACTCGGCAGTCCGTCCATAATTGTATACCACCTACCCGTGGTTTTTTTTTCTTTCTTCTTTATACATACTACATCTCATTATCATCCAGTCTATATTAGCAGCAGACACAGTACAGTACGGTAGTCCACGGCTATAGCTACCTCTGTGTCGGCACTCGGCAGTCCATCCATAATTGTATACCACCTACCCGTGGGTTTTTTTTTCTTCTTTATACATACTACATCTCATTATCATCCAGTCTATATTAGCAGCAGACACAGTACAGTACGGTAGTCCACGGCTGTAGCTACCTCTGTGTCGGCACTCGGCAGTCCATCCATAATTGTATACCACCTACCCGTGGTTTTTTTTTCTTTCTTCTTTATACATACTACATCTCATTATCATCCAGTCTATATTAGCAGCAGACACAGTACAGTACGGTAGTCCACGGCTGTAGCTACCTCTGTGTCGGCACTTGGCAGTCCATCCATAATTGTATACCACCTACCCGTGGTTTTTTTTTTCTTCTTTATACATACTACATCTCATTATCATCCAGTCTATATTAGCAGCAGACACAGTACAGTACGGTAGTCCACGGCTGTAGCTACCTCTGTGTCGGCACTCGGCAGTCCATCCATAATTGTATACCACCTACCCGTGGTTTTTTTTTCTTTCTTCTTTATACATACTACATCTCATTATCATCCAGTCTATATTAGCAGCAGACACAGTACAGTACGGTAGTCCACGGCTGTAGCTACCTCTGTGTCGGCACTCGGCAGTCCGTCCATAATTGTATACCACCTACCCGTGGTTTTTTTTTCTTTCTTCTTTATACATACATACTACATATCATTATCAACCAGTCTATATTAGCAGCAGACACAGTACAGTACGGTAGTCCACGGCTGTAGCTACCTCTGTGTCGGCACTCGGCAGTCCATCCATAATTGTATACTAGTATCCATCCATCTCCATTGTTTACCTGAGGTGCCTTTTAGTTGTGCCTATTAAAATATGGAGAACAAAAATGTTGAGGTTCCAAAATTAGGGAAAGATCAAGATCCACTTCCACCTCGTGCTGAAGCTGCTGCCACTAGTCATGGCCGAGACGATGAAATGCCAGCAACGTCGTCTGCCAAGGCCGATGCCCAATGTCATAGTACAGAGCATGTCAAATCCAAAACACCAAATATCAGTAAAAAAAGGACTCCAAAACCTAAAATAAAATTGTCGGAGGAGAAGCGTAAACTTGCCAATATGCCATTTACCACACGGAGTGGCAAGGAACAGCTGAGGCCCTGGCCTATGTTCATGGCTAGTGGTTCAGCTTCACATGAGGATGGAAGCACTCAGCCTCTCGCTAGAAAAATGAAAAGACTCAAGCTGGAAAAAGCACAGCAAAGAACTGTGCGTTCTTCGAAATCCCAAATCCACAAGGAGAGTCCAATTGTGTCGGTTGCGATGCCTGACCTTCCCAACACTGGACGTGAAGAGCATGCGCCTTCCACCATTTGCACGCCCCCTGCAAGTGCTGGAAGGAGCACCCGCAGTCCAGTTCCTGATAGTCAGATTGAAGATGTCAGTGTTGAAGTACACCAGGATGAGGAGGATATGGGTGTTGCTGGCGCTGGGGAGGAAATTGACCAGGAGGATTCTGATAGTGAGGTGGTTTGTTTAAGTCAGGCACCCGGGGAGACACCTGTTGTCCGTGGGAGGAATATGGCCATTGACATGCCTGGTGAAAATACCAAAAAAATCAGCTCTTCGGTGTGGAAGTATTTCACCAGAAATGCGGACAACATTTGTCAAGCCGTGTGTTCCCTTTGTCAAGCTGTAATAAGTAGGGGTAAGGACGTTAACCACCTCGGAACATCCTCCCTTATACGTCACCTGCAGCGCATTCATAATAAGTCAGTGACAAGTTCAAAAACTTTGGCCGACAGCGGAAGCAGTCCACTGACCAGTAAATCCCTTCCTCTTGTAACCAAGCTCACGCAAACCACCCCACCAACTCCCTCAGTGTCAATTTCCTCCTTCCCCAGGAATGCCAATAGTCCTGCAGGCCATGTCACTGGCAATTCTGATGATTCCTCTCCTGCCTGGGATTCCTCCGATGCATCCTTGCGTGTAACGCCTACTGCTGCTGGCGCTGCTGTTGTTGCTGCTGGGAGTCGATGGTCATCCCAGAGGGGAAGTCGTAAGCCCACTTGTACTACTTCCAGTAAGCAATTGACTGTTCAACAGTTCTTTGCGAGGAAGATGAAATATCACAGCAGTCATCCTGCTGCAAAGCGGATAACTGAGGCCTTGACAACTATGTTGGTGTTAGACGTGCGTCCGGTATCCGCCGTTAGTTCACAGGGAACTAGACAATTTATTGAGGCAGTGTGCCCCCGTTACCAAATACCATCTAGGTTCCACTTCTCTAGGCAGGCGATACCGAGAATGTACACGGACGTCAGAAAAAGACTCACCAGTGTCCTAAAAAATGCAGTTGTACCCAATGTCCACTTAACCACGGACATGTGGACAAGTGGAGCAGGGCAGGGTCAGGACTATATGACTGTGACAGCCCACTGGGTAGATGTATGGACTCCCGCCGCAAGAACAGCAGCGGCGGCACCAGTAGCAGCATCTCGCAAACGCCAACTCTTTCCTAGGCAGGCTACGCTTTGTATCACCGGTTTCCAGAATACGCACACAGCTGAAAACCTCTTACGGCAACTGAGGAAGATCATCGCAGAATGGCTTACCCCAATTGGACTCTCCTGTGGATTTGTGGCATCGGACAACGCCAGCAATATTGTGTGTGCATTAAATATGGGCAAATTCCAGCACGTCCCATGTTTTGCACATACCTTGAATTTGGTGGTGCAGAATTTTTTAAAAAACGACAGGGGCGTGCAAGAGATGCTGTCGGTGGCCAGAAGAATTGCGGGACACTTTCGGCGTACAGGCACCACGTACAGAAGACTGGAGCACCACCAAAAAATAGGATTTTGGTACTTACCAGGTAAATCCTTTTCTTTGAATCCATAGGGGGCACTGGAGTACTCTTGGGATATGGACGGCTTCCACCGGAAGAAGGCACTGAATAAATTAATTTTGAGACTACTCCTCCCCTCCATATCCTGCAGCACTTCAGTGTTTTTTACTGAGCCGAACAGGATCGATAGAGAGATTGACAAAAGGAGAATTACATATAGTCTCACAGACAACAATAAAGTTGACACAATGTAACAGACAACTAAACAGTTGACACCATAACTGATTAACCCTTGTTAAATTTAAACCAGTCGTGAAAGTGTGTTACCATCAGAACCACTGAACTCCTAAAACAGGTAAACTGCTCTGGGTGGGCGTCCAGTGCCCCCTATGGATTCAAAGAAAAGGATTTACCTGGTAAGTACCAAAATCCTATTTTCTTTTTCATCCACTAGGGGTCACTGGAGTACTCTTGGGATGTACCAAAGTCTCCTCCGTGGCGGGAGAGCTGTTTGGCACTTGTAACACTAAACGGCCAAAGCTAGATGCTGATGCCGCGAACGTATCAAACTTGTAAAAGCGCACAAACGTGTGCACTGACGACCAAGTAGCCGCACGGCAAAGCTGTGTCGTAGAAGCCCCACGACTCACTGCCCATGACGTCCCCACAGAACGTGTGGAATGAGCTGTTACTGAAGTAGGCGGCTGTAACTTAGCATAAAGGTAAGCCTGACGTATAGTCAGTTTGATCCATCTGGATAAGGTCTGCTTAGAGGCTGGCCAACCCCTCTTAGCTGCGTCATAGAGAACAAACAACGTATCTGTCTTACGCACAGAAGACGTTCGGGAAACATAGATGCGCAATGCGCGAACCACATCCAACGTTCTAGAATCTCCTGTTAACACAGGAACTACTATTGGTTGATTGATGTGAAAAGACGACACTACCTTTGGTAGAAAAACGGGATTCGTCCGAAGTTCCGCTCTGTCATCATGAAAAATTAAATACGGTGACTTGCATGACAAGGCACCCAAATCTGAAACACGCTTAGCCGAAGCTAAGGCTAAAAGAAAAATCGTTTTCCAAGTGAGAAATTTAATATCCACTTGTTGTAAGGGTTCAAAGTAATCGGACTGTAAGAAATCTAAAACCAGATTCAAGTCCCATGGTGCTGTAGGTGGAATGAAAGGAGGCTGTATCCTCTTTACACCCTGTAGAAACGTATGTATTGACTGCAACGAGGCCAATTTCCTTTGAAAATAAATTGACAACGCAGATACCTGCACCTTTAGTGTGGAAAGACGTAGTCCTCCATCTAACCCCATTTGTAAAAATAACAAAAGACGGGATAATTTAAAAGACGATGTCGGAAATTTCCGAGCTTCACACCAACCTATATAAGTACGCCAAATTCTATAATAATGAGCTGCCGTAACCGGCTTCCTAGCTCGTACCATGGTTGGTATAACAGACTCAGGAATGCCCTCTTTCCTTAAGATGGCCTTTTCAACAGCCACCCCGTCAAACGCAGCCGCGCTAAATCGGGGTAAAGGAACGGACCCTGTTGTAACAGGTCCGGACGTAGTGGGAGTGGCCACGGATCGTCTGCGAGTAACCCGAGGAGATCCGAGAACCAAGCCCTCCGAGGCCAATGAGGCGCTATTAGAATGACTGTGACGAACCCTCTCTTGATCCGTTTTAGCACCAGCGGGAGCAGCGGAAACGGTGGAAACAGATACACAAGGCTGTATGGCCACGTGGCTGTAAGAGCATCCACCGCCACTGCCCTTGGATCTCTTGTTCTGGACACATATCTTGACACCTGATGATTGTGGCGGGATGCCATTAGATCCACCTGAGGGTAACCCCACTTCTGGATCAACATCTGAAATACTTCTGGATTTAATGCCCACTCTCCTGGATGAAAATCCCGACGACTGAGAAAATCTGCCTCCCAGTTGTCCACTCCAGGAATGAACACTGCCGATAATATCACCTGGTGATATTCGGCCCATCTGAGGATCCGAGCTACTTCCCGCATAGCCATGCGGCTTCTCGTTCCTCCTTGTTTGTTTATGTATGCGACTGCCGTCGCATTGTCTGACTGCACCTGAACAGTCTGAAAACGAAACATGTACACCGCTTGTCTTAGAGCATTGTAAATCGCCCTGAGTTCCAGAACATTTATGGATAGCGATCTTTCGTGATCTGCCCAGAGGCCCTGGAGCCGATAACTCTGAACTACAGCTCCCCAACCTCTGAGACTTGCGTCTGTTGTCAGAATTATCCAATTCGCGACGCCGAATCGTCTCCCTGCAGATAGATTGTGTATTTTTAACCACCAGAGAAGAGACACCCTGACTTGTGGTGACAACCTCACCCTGTGGTGCAGCTGCAGATGTGATCCCGACCACTGTGCTAACACCTCCAGTTGAAACGGACGTGAGTGAAATCTTCCGAACTGAAGTGCTTCGAAAGCCGCCACCATTGTGCCTAAAAGGCGAATGCACAAATGTACTGAGACTGTGCATGGCTTGAGCACTAATTGCACCAGATGACGAATGCCCTGTACTTTCTGTTGTGGCAGGTAAACCCTTTGTTTTACTGTATCGAGAATCATCCCTAGGAATTGAAGTCGTTGACACGGAATTAGATGTGATTTCTTTAAACTGACTATCCAACCGTGCTGAACTAGTACATTGTACGTTAGCAAGGCATGTTGGAGAAGCAATTGTTGAGACGGAGCCTTTATGAGTAGATCGTCTAAATACGGAACAATTATTACCCCTAGGGACCTGAGATGAGCTGTCATCACGGACATTACCTTGGTGAATACCCGAGGTGCTGATGAGAGGCCAAACGGTAGAGCCTGAAATTGGTAATGGTCTCGCCTTATCGCAAACCTTAAGAAACTCTGGTGAGGTGGCCAAATCGGAATGTGCAAATACGCATCCTTGAGATCTAGTGCAATCATGAATTCCTGTGGCTCTAACCCTGCAATTACTGACCTGAGAGATTCCATCTTGAATCTGTGGTAAGTGACGTAATGATTGAGACCTTTTAGGTTCAATATTGGCCTGACTGAGCCATCTGGTTTTGGTACCAGAAACAGACTGGAATAATAACCCTGCCCCTGTTCCTGCACAGGGACCGGAATTATCACTGCAGCATTCAGCAGAGACTGAATGGCAACCTGCAGAACTGCTTTCTTGTCGTCCGACACAGGCAGTCCTGTCGTGAAAAATCTACCTGTCGGAAGATAATCGAACTCTATTTTGTAACCCTCTAATACTAACTTGCGGATCCACCCATCTGTGGACGTCTGCAGCCACGCCCCCTGAAAGCTCTGAAGGCGTGCTCCCACAATTGGGGATCCGAGATGGGCTGGGAGCCCGTCATGCCACTGGTTTGTTAGTGGTCTTGGTGTCTTGACGACGTGCATTGGATTGTCGGGCACTACGTCCCCGACCTCTTCTGCCCGGCGTGACTGCTCCTGTGCCCTGCCCACGAAAGGGCTGAGTTCTAAAGGATTTGAACGCCGGACCAGAATATTTCCGTTTAGGTATAGTTGTAGGCGATGGAAGAAAAACAGACTTCCCTCCAGTAGCCTCAGAAATCCATTTGTCTAATTCAGGACCAAAAAGTTTCTCGCCATCATAAGGCAATGCCTCTATACCTTTTTTAACCTCCGTCTCCGCCTGCCACGAACGCAGCCAAAGTGCTCGTCGTACTATGACTAGCGATGAGGACAGGCGAGAAGTAAGCTGACAGACGTCAGTAGAAGCTGTACATAGATATTCAGCAGCTTCCCAGATTTGATCCGCGAGAAGTATAAGATGATCATCTTGCAGAGCCGATTTGAGCTCTCTTATCCATACCATTAAAGCTTTAGTAACCCAAATGCCAACCAACCCAGGTCTCAGCAACACTCCAGCTGCTGTATACATGGACCTTAGCATAGCCTCTATTTTACGATCTGCAGGGTCTTTAAGCGTAGTAGCAGTTGGTACTGGTATGGTTAACTTCCTCGTAAGTTTAGATACGGATGAATCCACCAATGGTGGGTTCTCCCATGTAGCTGTCATGGCCTCTGGAAACGGGTAACTCGATTTAAATCTACGAGGAATAGAAAACCGTTTATCCGGATTTTTCCGTGACTCCAGTAACATTTTATTAAGAGATTCCGAGATAGGGAAACACATCGGAGATCTCTGTCGTTTAGTAAAGACTACTTCATCATTCGTCAGTGGCTCCTCAGTTTCCGTAAACTCCAGCGACTGACGAACTGCTCTGATAAGATTGTCAATACCTGGGCTGTCAAAGTCGTCACCTTCTGACTGTTGTTCTATTTCGCCCTCCTCATACTCCTGTTCAGTGAGATCTAGTATCCCAGAGACAGGAAAATTAGTAGGAAAAGGAAACTTATCTTTTCCACTCAAGGTGGACTTATGACCAGTTTGAGACTCCCCAGGTAACTCAAATGGTCTCATCTTAAACTCAGATCTTGCCGCCTCTCTTTCTTCACGAGAGGCGGCCAGCTCTGATTGTAAACCAACTAATACATCTGCAAGTAAAGCCCATGGAGGGTCCTGAGATGCTGGCTTTACTTCTGGAATGGAAATCGTATTTATGGCTGTATTAACCACACATGCTGTACATGTGGTGGATCCATCAGGCAACACACTCTTACAGACATGACATGACAAATGTTTCTTAGATTTTGCTGGTGTCTTACTCATTATGAAGACAGACAATACAAACTCCACACAGACAGACTGCACGACTCAGTAATAACACCAAAGTTCCTGGTATATATCTAGGCAAGTGCAGTGCCTGCCAGCAATACGAAACTGACCCCAAAATTCCCCTAGTACCACTCTTAGCCGAGATGTAAAATAGGAAACCTGGAACAGACAGGAGAACATTAAACATACTAAGCACCAAGTCTTTCCTTAAAGCTTGACACTGCTAAATACTGTTAAAGTCTCCCCCCACTCCCACGACCTCCGTGTACAGCACCGGGTCTGGGCCTGTGGAAGTTTTGCAAAGGGCCGTGTGAGCGGCCTGTCCTGTAGACCCCGGACAACGGAACTCCTCGGCTGCTGCGGGCGGATGGCGGAAGCAGAGAGCGTGCTGCATAGAGCCGTGGAGCGGCCTATGCACACGTGCTCCCGCCCGCCACACACAGCATAGCGGCGTGTCTGTGTAGCCAAGCAGCGCTGCTGCTGCGCAGGGAGCAGCGGTCTCCTAGGATGCTGGGAGCCGGAGAGTGAGAGCGCGCCGCATGGACCGTGAAGCGGCCCATGTACACGCGCTCCGGGCAGCGGTGAGTACCCAACAATCCCCAACAGTGGAGCGGCAGCAAGCGCTGACCGCCCCAACCCAACATACCTGGACCGTGACCAAAAGTCTATGACGGGGCTTTCATCCAAGCTCCGTCCAGCTTTCCTGCAGGCAGCCTGCAAGTGGAGTGAGGGAGCTCTTTACAGAGAGGTCCGACACTCACGGCTACTCAGCCGCTTCCACTGTCCCTGACCCACGCCTGTTAGAAGGGGGGAAAGGACGTGGAAATTGAAGAAAAAAAAAAACTTAGAAAAAATTCCAATACTTTGTGGACGAGCTCCACTATGCCTTCTAACTGTGTCGAGCACAGAAAAAACACTGAAGTGCTGCAGGATATGGAGGGGAGGAGTAGTCTCAAAATTAATTTATTCAGTGCCTTCTTCCGGTGGAAGCCGTCCATATCCCAAGAGTACTCCAGTGACCCCTAGTGGATGAAAAAGAAACTACTGAACCTGCCCTGCCATCATCTGAAGCAAGAAGTGGTAACGAGGTGGAATTCAACCCTCTATATGCTTCAGAGGTTGGAGGAGCAGCAAAAGGCCATTCAAGCCTATACAATTGAGCACGATATAGGAGGTGGAATGCACCTGTCTCAAGCGCAGTGGAGAATGATTTCAACGTTGTGCAAGGTTCTGATGCCCTTTGAACTTGCCACACGTGAAGTCAGTTCAGACACTGCCAGCCTGAGTCAGGTCATTCCCCTCATCAGGCTTTTGCAGAAGAAGCTGGAGACATTGAAGGAGGAGCTAACACGGAGCGATTCCGCTAGGCATGTGGGACTTGTGGATGGAGCCCTTAATTCGCTTAACAAGGATTCACGGGTGGTCAATCTGTTGAAATCAGAGCACTACATTTTGGCCACCATGCTCGATCCTAGATTTAAAGCCTACCTTGGATCTCTCTTTCCGGCAGACACAAGTCTGCTGGGGTTGAAAGACCTGCTGGTGAGAAAATTGTCAAGTCAAGCGGAACGCGACCTGTCAACATCTCCTCCTTCACATTCTCCCGCAACTGGGGGTGCGAGGAAAAGGCTCAGAATTCCGAGCCCACCCGCTGGCGGTGATGCAGGGCAGTCTGGAGCGACTGCTGATGCTGACATCTGGTCCGGACTGAAGGACCTGACAACGATTACGGACATGTCGTCTACTGTCACTGCATATGATTCTCTCAACATTGAAAGAATGGTGGAGGATTATATGAGTGACCGCATCCAAGTAGGCACGTCACACAGTCCGTACTTATACTGGCAGGAAAAAGAGGCAATTTGGAGGCCCTTGCACAAACTGGCTTTATTCTACCTAAGTGTTAGGGTCTCCTGCCCTGTGCTGCCACGTCGTCATGGCAACCGGGAGACGAGTGCTAGCGGAATAACCTGAGCGCAGCTGATACTCCAGTTCGGGTCTTTTGCTGTGCAGTGGTTACAGGCAGGGGATCCGGTGCTGGTTTTTGTGCTCACAGTCTGTGAGGTCTGAGTGGGGCGTGGCCAGCACCTGCTTTATAAGGCCTCTTCTCAGATTAAGCAGATGCTGCTGAATCTTTGTTGGTTAGTCAGTTCCTGAAAATTAGCCAGTACTGTGTAGCTTTGTATTTGTTATTGCTTACTGCAAATAGGCCTGGAGATTTGGTACTACACTCTGCCAATCCAGACCTAGCAGTAAGACTGGAGTCAGTCGTTTAGCCTGCTGAAGTTCTTTGGTTATTCTGAGAACCCAGCAGGTTTGTGACTGTACTTTCAGACCTGCATGCTTAATCCTCTCTCACTGTGCAGGGCGTCCATGTGTCAGTTTAGTGGCAGGAAGCTGAACCTGTGCCCTGCAAGTGAGAAATAGGATTGTGGAGACTCTCCTTGTGTCTACTATTCCATCTCTGACCAAGGAGTTTGCTGCCACACCCGTTGGTAACCCTTTAGGGTTTTGCTGTTGCCCTTAGCAACAGCATTTCGGGTTCTCTACGTATTAAAACACAACATCTTGCCTTTTCCATCTGAGAATTTGTAATACTAGGGAGACACCCAGTTTCTTAGCCTCTGGGCTTACCTGTTCACTTTGTGTTGGTTTTGTTACCCTATCACTTTCTGTGTATGTGATGTCATACTTCCCAGTCTGTCTGTTAGTTCATTTGTTTTGCATCCCTCTCTGTTCAGACACCAGTACATTCCTGCAGGCACTGGTGTGCATAACATATTCAGCAGCCCAATACTCCTGTTGAAATTTTGTGGGAATATGGAGCATACCCCTCAAAATACGTTGCAACAGGTGGTCGATCAGGTGCAGGTCCTGACTCGTCAATTTAGTGATTTGTCCATTAAAATGCACACCTCCCAGGCCGCTGGCGGAGTTCCCGCAGCAGCAGCACCTTCAGGGGTTAAGGAGCCGAAAGTAAATCTTCCGGATCGTTTTTCTGGAGATCGCTCGCAGTTCTTTTGTTTCAAGGAGAGCTGCAAGCTATATTTCCAGCTTAGGCCTCAGTCTTCTGGGTCAGAGATTCAGCGGGTGGGCATAGTGATTTCCTTGCTACAAGGAGACCCACAGGTCTGGGCATATGGGTTGCAGCCTGACTGTCCGTCGCTTAAAAGTGTTGATGCTTTTTTTACGGCACTGGGCATGTTGTATGATGACCCTGACAAGACGGCCTCAGCCGAGGCTCAGATTTCGATCCTTAAGCAAGGGCGAAGGCCAGTTGAGGTTTACTGTACGGAGTTTCGGAGGTTGGCCCATGATACCCAGTGGAATGACCCAGCCCTGAGACACCAGTACCGAAGAGGTCTTTCTAACCAGATAAAAGACCAACTGGTACAATATCCCTTGCCTGATAGCTTGGATCAGCTTATGCAGTTATCCATCCGGGTTGATAGACGGCTGAGAGAGCGTAAGCTTGAAAGGGAGACCGAGGTTTCCTTCCTTCCCAAGGGAACCTCAGACTCTGAGGAATTTTCCGAGGAGCCTATGCAGATTGGGGCTACCCGCCTCTCCTCGCGTGAGAAGACGCGGAGGAGACAGCAGGGGTTGTGTTTGTACTGTGGGAATAAGGGTCATGTGGTAGTATCATGCCCAGAAAAGCCGGAAAACTTCAGGGCCTGAGGGTGATGGGAAATATCCTGTCAGGCCAGAAGTCAGAATTTCCCAAGAAGACTTTTATCATTCCGGTAACCTTGAAGATCCTCGGTCAAACTGTCAAGACTGAGGCCTTTGTGGACAGTGGGGCCGACGGGGTTTTTATGGACCGCCAATTCGCCCTGAAACACTCTGTTTCCTTAGTACCCTTGGCGTCGGAAATTGAAATTTGTGGGTTAAACGGGGAACCATTATCCCAGGGTAAAATTACCTCTTGCACTAGCCAGATTTCTTTGTTTATTGGAGCCACACACTCTGAAAAATTGTCCTTTTATGTGACTGTCTGTACTTTTGCCCCAATGGTGTTGGGGTTACCCTGGTTAAGGGCCCACAATCCTCAATTTGACTGGGTCTCTGGGGAGATTCTTAGTTGGGGTACTGATTGTTTCAGGAGTTGCTTGAGCCTTCCAGTCAGGCTCTCGCAGCTAAGTTTGCCAGGATTGCCAGGGTGTTATGCAGATTTTGCGGACGTGTTCTCCAAAAAAGTTGCAGAGGTACTACCTCCCCATCGCCCCTATGACTGTGCCATTAATTTGTTGCCGAATGCTAAGCTTCCCAAGAGCAGGTTGTACTCCCTGTCACGTCCTGAGACTCAGGCTATGGCAGAGTACATTCAGGAGAACTTGGCTAAAGGATTTATCAGACCTTCACAGTCTCCAGTTGGGTCGGGGTTCTTCTTCGTGGGTAAAAAGGATGGTTCATTGCGACCCTGCATCGACTTCAGGGAATTGAACCGTATCACGATTAAAAACTCATACCCACTGCCTCTCATTTCGGTCTTGTTTGACAAGCTTCGTACTGCCACCATTTTTTCTAAGATTGACCTACGCGGTGCGTACAATCTAATCCGAATAAGAGAGGGGGATGAATGGAAGACTGCCTTTAATACTCACTCAGGGCATTATGAATATTTGGTGATGCCTTTTGGGCTCTGTAATGCCCCGGCAGTCTTCCAGGATTTCATGAACGATGTGCTCAGGGAATATTTGGATAGATTCTTGGTCGTATACTTAGATGACATCCTAATCTTCTCCCATTCCCTGGAGGAACATCGGAAGCATGTACGCTTAGTCCTCCAGAAACTCAGAGACCACCGGCTTGGGGCGAAGCTGGAGAAGTGCGAATTTGAAGTTCAGCAAATCGCATTTCTAGGATATATTATCTCCCCAGAGGGTTTCCAAATGGAGGGTTCCAAGGTACAGGCAGTCCTGGATTGGGTGCAGCCCACTAGTTTGAAGGCGCTTCAGCGTTTCCTGGGCTTTGCAAATTTTTATAGACGATTTATCGCTGGATTTTCGTCTATAGTGGCGCCCTTGGTGGCACTCACTAAGAAAGGGGCGGATGTTGCTCACTGGTCTCGTGAGGCCAAATCGGCTTTTGCCCGTCTCAAAAGGGCATTTGTCTCGGCCAAAGTGCTGCGACACCCAGATCCAGAGCGTCCTTTTGTGGTGGAGGTGGATGCCTCTGAGATGGGTATTGGGGCAGTGCTCTCTCAGATGGGAGTGTCAGATAATCGCCTTCATCCCTGTGCTTACTTTTCCCGTAAATTTTCGCCTGCCGAGATGAATTATGACGTGGGTAACCGGGAATTGTTGGCTATTAAGGATGCACTCGAGGAGTGGAGACACTGGCTTGAGGGGGCTAAGTTTGTGGTCTCAATTCTCACCGACCATAAGAATTTGGCATATTTAGAGTCAGCAAAGCGTCTCAATGCCAGGCAGGCACGATGGGCTTTGTTTTTTGCTCGCTTTAATTTTTTGATAACATATCGCCCTGGGTCAAAAAACATCAAGGCTGATGCGCTCTCGCGGAGTTTTGCTCCAATCCAAGAGACCACCGAGGAGCCGTTGCCCATTGTGTCCCCCTCATGTATTAAAGTGGGCATTACCCAGGACCTCTTGTCATTAGTCCTTAGAGCACAGGAGCAGGCTCCTCCAGACCTTCCGGTAGGTCTTTTGTTTGTGCCTCCTAGGTTAAGACAGCGAGTGTTCCTGGAATTCCATGCCAAGAAGTCGGCAGGTCACCCGGGTATTGCCAGAACTCGGGAGTTGCTATCTAGGGCGGTGTGGTGGCCCTCGGTGGCTAAGGATGTGGATCAGTGGGTTCGGGCATGTGACATCTGTGCCCGAAATAAGACTCCTAGAGGGGTTCCTGTTGGCCCATTGCATCCACTCTCTATTCCATCTAAGCCATGGACCCACATTTCAATGGATTTTGTGGTGGACTTGCCCAAATCCTCGGGGATGACAGCCATCTGGGTTGTCGTTGACAGGTTTTCGAAGATGGCGCACTTCGTTCCACTGGTTGGGCTGCCATCGGCCAGACGCCTGTCTGAATTATTTATGCTGCATGTTGTGCGTCTCCACGGGTTGCCACTTGATGTGGTCTCTGACCGCGGATCCCAGTTTGTGGCCAAATTCTGGAGGGCATTTTGTTCCGATCTCCAGATTTCTGTCAGCTTGTCGTCAGGCTACCATCCGCAGTCTAATGGGCAGACTGAAAGGGTGAACCAGTCCTTGGAGCAGTTCCTCAGGTGTTATGTCTCCAAGTGTCAGACTGACTGGGTTGCTCATCTGTCCATGGCGGAGTTTGCCTATAACAACGCGGCTCACTCTGCTACAGGGATCTCTCCTTTCCTTTGTGTGTATGGGCATAATCCTAAGGCCAATTCTTTTGACCCCCTGGACTCCACGCCTGGTGGTTCCTCTGTCGTTTCGGTCCTTAGAGGTATTTGGAGGAAAGTGAAGAAAGCCCTTGTGTCTGTGTCATTAGTGACCAAAAGGGTTTTTGATAAGCGGAAAAGACCCTGCAGCTTCAAATTAGGAGACTTCGTCTGGTTGTCTACCAAGAATTTGAAGTTGAGACAGCCATCTCATAAGTTAGGCCCCCGGTTCATCGGCCCTTATAAGATCACCAGGGTTATCAATCCAGTGGCATTTCAGTTAGATCTGCCCCGTTCTTTGGGTATCAATAAAACATTTCAGTGTTCCCTTTTAAAACGGGCGATTAGTAATCCTTCTTCCAGAGGAAGACCTTCCCCTCTTCTGATACGTGGCCAGAGGGAGTTTGTTGTTGAAAGGATTCTTGACTCCAAGATGGTTCGGGGTCGGCTGTCATTTTTGGTGCACTGGAAGGGGTATGGCCCGGAGGAGCGGTCGTGGGTGCGCAGTTGTGATCTTCATGCCCCCAGACTGATACGCTCTTTCTTCTCGCAGTTCCCCGATAAACCCGGTGGTAGGGGTTCTTTGACCCCTCGTCAGAGGGGGGGTACTGTTAGGGTCTCCTGCCCTGTGCTGCCACGTCGTCATGGCAACCGGGAGACGAGTGCTAGCGGAATAACCTGAGCGCAGCTGATACTCCAGTTCGGGTCTTTTGCTGTGCAGTGGTTACAGGCAGGGGATCCGGTGCTGGTTTTTGTGCTCACAGTCTGTGAGGTCTGAGTGGGGCGTGGCCAGCACCTGCTTTATAAGGCCTCTTCTCAGATTAAGCAGATGCTGCTGAATCTTTGTTGGTTAGTCAGTTCCTGAAAATTAGCCAGTACTGTGTAGCTTTGTATTTGTTATTGCTTACTGCAAATAGGCCTGGAGATTTGGTACTACACTCTGCCAATCCAGACCTAGCAGTAAGACTGGAGTCAGTCGTTTAGCCTGCTGAAGTTCTTTGGTTATTCTGAGAACCCAGCAGGTTTGTGACTGTACTTTCAGACCTGCATGCTTAATCCTCTCTCACTGTGCAGGGCGTCCATGTGTCAGTTTAGTGGCAGGAAGCTGAACCTGTGCCCTGCAAGTGAGAAATAGGATTGTGGAGACTCTCCTTGTGTCTACTATTCCATCTCTGACCAAGGAGTTTGCTGCCACACCCGTTGGTAACCCTTTAGGGTTTTGCTGTTGCCCTTAGCAACAGCATTTCGGGTTCTCTACGTATTAAAACACAACATCTTGCCTTTTCCATCTGAGCATTTGTAATACTAGGGAGACACCCAGTTTCTTAGCCTCTGGGCTTACCTGTTCACTTTGTGTTGGTTTTGTTACCCTATCACTTTCTGTGTATGTGATGTCATACTTCCCAGTCTGTCTGTTAGTTCATTTGTTTTGCATCCCTCTCTGTTCAGACACCAGTACATTCCTGCAGGCACTGGTGTGCATAACACTAAGTTGCCCTCCCACAAGTGTGTACTCCGAAAGAGTGTTTAGTGCCGCCGCTCACCTTGTCAGCAATCGGCGTACGAGGTTACATCCAGAAAATGTGGAGAAGATGATGTTCATTAAAATGAATTATAATCAATTCCTCCGCGGAGACATTAACCAGCAGCAATTGCCTCCACAAAGTACACAGGGAGCTGAGATGGTGGATTCCAGTGGGGACGAATTGATAATCTGTGAGGAGGGGGATGTACACGGTGATATATCGGAGGATGATGATGAGGTGGACATCTTGCCTCTGTAGAGCCAGTTTGTGCAAGGAGAGATTAATTGCTTCTTTTTTGGGGGGGGTCCAAACCAACCCGTCATATCAGTCACAGTCGTGTGGCAGACCCTGTCACTGAAATGATGGGTTGGTTAAAGTGTGCATGTCCTGTTTTGTTTATACAACATAAGGGTGGGTGGGAGGGCCCAAGGACAATTCCATCTTGCACCTCTTTTTTTTTATTTTTCTTTGCGTCATGTGCTGTTTGGGGAGGGTTTTTTGGAAGGGCCATCCTGCGTGACACTGCAGTGCCACTCCTAGATGGGCCCGGTGTTTGTGTCGGCCACTAGGGTCGCTTTTCTTACTCACACAGTCAGCTACCTCATTGCGCCTCTTTTTTTCTTTGCGTCATGTGCTGTTTGGGGAGGGTTTTTTGGAAGGGACATCCTGCGTGACACTGCAGTGCCACTCCTAGATGGGCCCGGTGTTTGTGTCGGCCACTAGGGTCGCTTATCTTACTCACACAGTCAGCTACCTCATTGCGCCTCTTTTTTTCTTTGCGTCATGTGCTGTTTGGGGAGGGTTTTTTGGAAGGGACATCCTGCGTGACACTGCAGTGCCACTCCTAGATGGGCCCGGTGTTTGTGTCGGCCACTAGGGTCGCTTATCTTACTCACACAGCTACCTCATTGCGCCTCTTTTTTTCTTTACGTCATGTGCTGTTTGGGGAGGGTTTTTTGGAAGGGACATCCTGCGTGACACTGCAGTGCCACTCCTAGATGGGCCCGGTGTTTGTGTCGGCCACTAGGGTCGCTTATCTTACTCACACAGCGACCTCGGTGCAAATTTTAGGACTAAAAATAATATTGTGAGGTGTGAGGTATTCAGAATAGACTGAAAATGAGTGGAAATTATGGTTTTTGAGGTTAATAATACTTTGGGATCAAAATGACCCCCAAATTCTATGATTTAAGCTGTTTTTTAGGGTTTTTTGAAAAAAACACCCGAATCCAAAACACACCCGAATCCGACAAAAAAAATTCGGTGAGGTTTTGCCAAAACGCGGTCGAACCCAAAACACGGCCGCGGAACCGAACCCAAAGCCAAAACACAAAACCCGAAAAATTTCCGGCGCTCATCTCTAGTGGAGACAGGGTGGGTGGCAGTAGTGGGGGCTGCTGGAGGCCGTGTATATGTGGGTAATATTGTCCCCATGCAGCACTGAGGTGTCAGAGGGGGGAGACAGGGTGGGTGGCAGTAGTGCAGTACTGGGGGCTGCTGGAGGCAGTGTATATGTGGGTAATCTTGTCCCCATGCAGCACTGAGGTGTCAGAGGGGGGAGACAGGGTGGGTGGCAGTAGTGCAGTAGTGGGGGCTGCTGGAGGCAGTGTCTATGTGGGTAATATTGTCCCCATGCAGCACTGAGGTGTCAGAGGGGGGAGACAGGGTGGGTGGCAGTAGTGCAGTACTGGGGGCTGCTGGAGGCAGTGTATATGTGGGTAATCTTGTCCCCATGCAGCACTGAGGTGTCAGAGGGGGGAGACAGGGTGGGTGGCAGTAGTGCAGTAGTGGGGGCTGCTGGAGGCAGTGTCTATGTGGGTAATCTTGTCCCCATGCAGAGCTGAGGTGTCAGAGGGGGGAGACAGGGTGGGTGGCAGTAGTGCAGTAGCGGGGGCTGCAGGAGGCAGTGTATATGTGGGTAATATTGTCCCCATGCAGCACTGAGGTGTCAGAGGGGGGAGACAGGGTGGGTGGCAGTAGTGCAGTACTGGGGGCTGCTGGAGGCAGTGTCTATGTGGGTAACCTTGTCCCCATGCAGCGCTGAGGTGTCAGAGGGGGGAGACAGGGTGGGTGGCAGTAGTGCAGTAGCGGGGGCTGCTGGAGGCAGTGTCTATGTGGGTAATCTTGTCCCCATGCAGCGCTGAGGTGTCAGAGGGGGGAGACAGGGTGGGTGGAAGTAGCGGGGGCTGCTGGAGGCAGTGTATATGTGGGTAATCTTGTCCCCATGCAGCACTGAGGTGTCAGAGGGGGGAGACAGGGTGGGTGGCAGTATGTGGGTAATCTTGTCCCCATGCAGCACTGAGGTGTCAGAGGGGGGAGACAGGGTGGGTGGCAGTAGTGCAGTACTGGGGGCTGCTGGAGGCAGTGTATATGTGGGTAATATTGTCCCCATGCAGCACTGAGGTGTCAGAGGGGGGAGACAGGGTGGGTGGCAGTAGTGCAGTAGTGGGGGCTGCTGGAGGCAGTGTCTATGTGGGTAATATTGTCCCCATGCAGCACTGAGGTGTCAGAGGGGGGAGACAGGGTGGGTGGCAGTAGTGCAGTAGTGGGGGCTGCTGGAGGCAGTGTATATGTGGGTAATATTGTCCCCATGCAGAGCTGAGGTGTCAGAGGGGGGAGACAGGGTGGGTGGCAGTAGTGCAGTAGTGGGGGCTGCTGGAGGCAGTGTATATGTGGGTAATCTTGTCCCCATGCAGAGCTGAGGTGTCAGAGGGGGGAGACAGTGTGGGTGGCAGTAGTGCAGTAGTGGGGGCTGCAAGAGACAGTGTCTATGTGGGTAATCTTGTCCCCATGCAGAGCTGAGGCGTCAGAGGGGGGAGACAGGGTGGGTGGCAGTAGTGCAGTAGTGGGGGCTGCTGGTGGCAGTGTTTATTTGGGTAATCTTGTCCCCATGCAGCGCTGAGGTGTCAGAGGGGGGGGAGACAGGGTGGAAAGCAGTAGGGCAGTAGCGGGGGCTGTTGGAGGCAGTGTCTATGTGGGTAATCTTGTCCCCATGCAGCACTGAGGTGTCAGAGGGGGGAGACAGTGTGGGTGGCAGTAGTGCAGTAGTGGGGGCTGCAAGAGACAGTGTCTATGTGGGTAATCTTGTCCCCATGCAGAGCTGAGGCGTCAGAGGGGGGAGACAGGGTGGGTGGCAGTAGTGCAGTAGTGGGGGCTGCTGGTGGCAGTGTTTATTTGGGTAATCTTGTCCCCATGCAGCGCTGAGGTGTCAGAGGGGGGGGAGACAGGGTGGAAAGCAGTAGGGCAGTAGCGGGGGCTGTTGGAGGCCGTGTCTATGTGGGTAACCTTGTCCCCATGCAGCACTGAGGTGTCAGAGGGGGGAGACAGGGTGGGTGGCAGTAGTGCAGTAGTGGGGGCTGCTGGAGGCAGTGTATATGTGGGTAATCTTGTCCCCATGCAGAGCTGAGGTGTCAGAGGGGGAGACAGGGTGGGTGGCAGTAGTGCAGTAGTGGGGGCTGCTGGTGGCAGTGTCTATGTGGGTAACCTTGTCCCCATGCAGCGCTGAGGTGTCAGAGGGGAGACAGGGTGGGTGGCAGTAGTGGGGGCTGCTGGAGGCAGTGTATATGTGGGTAATCTTGTCCCCATGCAGAGCTGAGGTGTCAGAGGGGGGAGACAGGGTGGGTGGCAGTAGTGCAGTAGTGGGGGCTGCTGGTGGCAGTGTCTATGTGGGTAACCTTGTCCCCATGCAGCGCTGAGGTGTCAGAGTGGAGACAGGGTGGGTGGCAGTAGTGGGGGCTGCTGGAGGCAGTGTATATGTGGGTAATCTTGTCCCCATGCAGCACTGAGGTGTCAGAGGGGGGAGACAGGATGGGTGGCAGTAGTGCAGTACTGGGGGCTGTTGGAGGCAGTGTCTATGTGGGTAATCTTGTCCCCATGCAGCGCTGAGGTGTCAGAGGGGGGAGACAGGATGGGTGGCAGTAGTGCAGTACTGGGGGCTGCTGGTGGCAGTGTCTATGTGGGTAATCTTGTCCCCATGCAGCACTGAGGTGTCAGAGGGGGGAGACAGGGTGGGTGGCAGTAGTGCAGTACTGGGGGCTGCTGGAGGCAGTGTCTATGTGGGTAATCTTGTCCCCATGCAGCACTGAGGTGTCAGAGGGGGGAGACAGGGTGGGTGGCAGTAGTGCAGTAGTGGGGGCTGCTGGAGGCAGTGTCTATGTGGGTAATCTTGTCCCCATGCAGCACTGAGGTGTCAGAGGGGGAGACAGGGTGGGTGGCAGTAGTGCAGTAGTGGGGGCTGCAAGAGGCAGTGTATATGTGGGTAATCTTGTCCCCATGCAGCACTGAGGTGTCAGAGGGGGGAGACAGGGTGGGTGGAAGTAGCGGGGGCTGCTGGAGGCAGTGTATATGTGGGTAATATTGTCCCCATGCAGCACTGAAGTGTCAGAGGGGGACACAAGGTGGGTGGCAGTAGTGCACTAGCGGGGGCTGCTGGAGGCAGTGTATATGTGGGTAATCCTGTCCCCATGCAGTGCTGAGGTGTCAGAGGGGGGAGACAGGGTGGGTGGCAGTAGTGCAGTAGTGGGGGCTGCTGGAGGCAGTGTCTATGTGGGTAATCTTGTCCCCATGCAGCACTGAGGTGTCAGAGGGGGAGACAGGGTGGGTGGCAGTAGTGCAGTAGCGGGGGCTGCTGGAGGCAGTGTCTATGTGGGTAATCTTGTCCCCATGGAGCTCTGAGGTGTCAGAGGGGGGAGACAGGGTGGGTGGCAGTAGTGCAGTAGCGGGGGCTGCTGGAGGCAGTGTATATGTGGGTAATCTTGTCCCCATGCAGTGCTGAGGTGTCAGAGGGGGGAGACAGGGTGGGTGGCAGTAGTGCAGTAGTGGGGGCTGCTGGAGGCAGTGTATATGTGGGTAATCCTGTCCCCATGCAGTGCTGAGGTGTCAGAGGGGGGAGACAGGGTGGGTAGCAGTAGTGCAGTAGCGGGGGCTGCTGGAGGCAGTGTATATGTGGGTAATCCTGTCCCCATGCAGTGCTGAGGTGTCAGAGGGGGGAGACAGGGTGGGTGGCAGTAGTGCAGTAGTGGGGGCTGCTGGAGGCAGTGTATATGTGGGTAATCCTGTCCCCATGTAGAGCTGAGGTGTCAGAGGGGGGAGACAGGGTGGGTGGCAGTAGTGCAGTACTGGGGGCTGCTGGAGGCAGTGTCTATGTGGGTAACCTTGTCCCCATGCAGCACTGAGGTGTCAGAGGGGGGAGACAGGGTGGGTGGCAGTAGTGCAGTAGCGGGGGCTGCTGGAGGCAGTGTTTATGTGGGTAATATTGTCCCCATGCAGCACTGAGGTGTCAGAGGGGGGAGACAGGGTGGGTGGAAGTAGTGCAGTAGTCGGGGCTGCTGGAGGCAGTGTATATGTGGGTAATCCTGTCCCCATGCAGCGCTGAGGTGTCAGAGGGGGGGGAGACAGGGTGGAAAGCAGTAGGGCAGTAGCGGGGGCTGTTGGAGGCCGTGTATATGTGGGTAACCTTGTCCCCATGCAGCGCTGAGGTGTCAGAGGGGGGAGACAGGGTGGGTGGCAGTAGTGCAGTACTGGGGGCTGCTGGTGGCAGTGTCTATGTGGGTAATCTTGTCCCCATGCAGCACTGAGGTGTCAGAGGGGGGAGACAGGGTGGGTGGCAGTAGTGCAGTACTGGGGGCTGCTGGAGGCAGTGTCTATGTGGGTAATCTTGTCCCCATGCAGCACTGAGGTGTCAGAGGGGGGAGACAGGGTGGGTGGCAGTAGTGCAGTAGTGGGGGCTGCTGGAGGCAGTGTCTATGTGGGTAATCTTGTCCCCATGCAGCACTGAGGTGTCAGAGGGGGAGACAGGGTGGGTGGCAGTAGTGCAGTAGTGGGGGCTGCAAGAGGCAGTGTATATGTGGGTAATCTTGTCCCCATGCAGCACTGAGGTGTCAGAGGGGGGAGACAGGGTGGGTGGAAGTAGCGGGGGCTGCTGGAGGCAGTGTATATGTGGGTAATATTGTCCCCATGCAGCACTGAAGTGTCAGAGGGGGACACAAGGTGGGTGGCAGTAGTGCACTAGCGGGGGCTGCTGGAGGCAGTGTATATGTGGGTAATCCTGTCCCCATGCAGTGCTGAGGTGTCAGAGGGGGGAGACAGGGTGGGTGGCAGTAGTGCAGTAGTGGGGGCTGCTGGAGGCAGTGTCTATGTGGGTAATCTTGTCCCCATGCAGCACTGAGGTGTCAGAGGGGGAGACAGGGTGGGTGGCAGTAGTGCAGTAGCGGGGGCTGCTGGAGGCAGTGTCTATGTGGGTAATCTTGTCCCCATGGAGCTCTGAGGTGTCAGAGGGGGGAGACAGGGTGGGTGGCAGTAGTGCAGTAGCGGGGGCTGCTGGAGGCAGTGTATATGTGGGTAATCTTGTCCCCATGCAGTGCTGAGGTGTCAGAGGGGGGAGACAGGGTGGGTGGCAGTAGTGCAGTAGTGGGGGCTGCTGGAGGCAGTGTATATGTGGGTAATCCTGTCCCCATGCAGTGCTGAGGTGTCAGAGGGGGGAGACAGGGTGGGTAGCAGTAGTGCAGTAGCGGGGGCTGCTGGAGGCAGTGTATATGTGGGTAATCCTGTCCCCATGCAGTGCTGAGGTGTCAGAGGGGGGAGACAGGGTGGGTGGCAGTAGTGCAGTAGTGGGGGCTGCTGGAGGCAGTGTATATGTGGGTAATCCTGTCCCCATGTAGAGCTGAGGTGTCAGAGGGGGGAGACAGGGTGGGTGGCAGTAGTGCAGTACTGGGGGCTGCTGGAGGCAGTGTCTATGTGGGTAACCTTGTCCCCATGCAGCACTGAGGTGTCAGAGGGGGGAGACAGGGTGGGTGGCAGTAGTGCAGTAGCGGGGGCTGCTGGAGGCAGTGTTTATGTGGGTAATATTGTCCCCATGCAGCACTGAGGTGTCAGAGGGGGGAGACAGGGTGGGTGGAAGTAGTGCAGTAGTCGGGGCTGCTGGAGGCAGTGTATATGTGGGTAATCCTGTCCCCATGCAGCGCTGAGGTGTCAGAGGGGGGGGAGACAGGGTGGAAAGCAGTAGGGCAGTAGCGGGGGCTGTTGGAGGCCGTGTATATGTGGGTAACCTTGTCCCCATGCAGCGCTGAGGTGTCAGAGGGGGGAGACAGGGTGGAAAGCAGTAGAGCAGTAGCGGGGTCTGTTGGAGGCCGTGTATATGTGGGTAATCTTGTCCCCATGCAGCGCTGAGGTGTCAGAGGGGGGAGACAGGGTGGGTGGCAGTAGTGCAGTACTGGGGGCTGCTGGTGGCAGTGTCTATGTGGGTAACCTTGTCCCCATGCAGAGCTGAGGTGTCAGAGGGGGGAGACAGGGTGGGTGGCAGTAGTGCAGTAGTGGGGGCTGCTGGAGGCAGTGTATATGTGGGTAATCTTGTTCCCATGCAGAGCTGAGGTGTCAGAGGGGGGAGACAGGGTGGGTGGCAGTAGTGCAGTACTGGGGGCTGCTGGTGGCAGTGTATATGTGGGTAATCTTGTCCCCATGCAGCGCTGAGGTGTCAGAGGGGGAGACAGGGTGGGTGGCAGTAGTGCAGTAGCGGGGGCTGCTGGAGGCAGTGTCTATGTGGGTAATCTTGTCCCCATGCAGAGCTGAGGTGTCAGAGGGGGGAGACAGGGTGGGTGGCAGTAGCGGGGGCTGCTGGAGGCAGTGTATATGTGGATAATATTGTCCCCATGCAGCACTGAGGTGTCAGAGGGGGGAGACAGGGTGGGTGGCAGTAGTGCAGTAGTGGGGGCTGCTGGAGGCAGTGTATATGTGGGTAACCTTGTCCCCATGCAGCGCTGAGGTGTCAGAGGGGGGAGACAGGGTGGGTGGCAGTAGTGGGGGCTGCTGGAGACAGTGTATATGTGGGTAATCTTGTCCCCATGCAGTGCTCAGGTGTCAGAGGGGGAGACAGGGTGGGTGGCAGTAGTGCAGTAGCGGGGGCTGCTGGAGGCAGTGTCTATGTGGGTAATCTTGTCCCCATGCAGCGCTGAGGTGTCAGAGAGGGGAGACAGGGTGGGTGGCAGTAGTGCAGTAGTGGGGGCTGCTGGAGGCAGTGTATATGTGGGTAATCTTGTCCCCATGCAGCACTGAGGTGTCAGAGGGGGGAGACAGGGTGGGTGGCAGTAGTGCAGTACTGGGGGCTGCTGGAGGCCGTGTCTATGTGGGTAACCTTGTCCCCATGCAGCACTGAGGTGTCAGAGGGGGGAGACAGGGTGGGTGGCAGTAGTGCAGTAGCGGGGGCTGCTGGAGACAGTGTCTATGTGGGTAACCTTGTCCCCATGCAGCGCTGAGGTGTCAGAGGGGGGAGACAGGGTGGGTGGCAGTAGTGCAGTAGCGGGGGCTGCTGGAGGCAGTGTATATGTGGGTAATCTTGTCCCCATGCAGCGCTGAGGTGTCAGAGGGGGAGACAGGGTGGGTGGCAGTAGTGCAGTAGTGGGGGCTGCTGGTGGCAGTGTCTATGTGGGTAACCTTGTCCCCATGCAGCACTGAGGTGTCAGAGGGGGGAGACAGGGTGGGTGGCAGTAGTGCAGTAGGGGGGCTGCTGGAGGCAGTGTATATGTGGGTAATCTTGTCCCCATGCAGCACTGAGGTGTCAGAGGGGGGAGACAGGGTGGGTGGAAGTAGCGGGGGCTGCTGGAGGCAGTGTATATGTGGGTAATCCTGTCCCCATGCAGAGCTGAGGTGTCAGAGGGGGGAGACAGGGTGGGTGGCAGTAGTGCAGTAGCGGGGGCTGTTGGAGGCCGTGTCTATGTGGGTAACCTTGTCCCCATGCAGCGCTGAGGTGTCAGAGGGGGGAGACAGGGTGGGTGGCAGTAGTGCAGTAGCGGGGGCTGCTGGAGGCAGTGTATATGTGG
Source organism: Pseudophryne corroboree (assembly GCF_028390025.1). Classification (NCBI taxonomy): domain Eukaryota; kingdom Metazoa; phylum Chordata; class Amphibia; order Anura; family Myobatrachidae; genus Pseudophryne; species Pseudophryne corroboree. Next base: position 48,840 of record NW_026969020.1, read on the forward strand.
GTAATCTTGTCCCCATGCAGCACTGAGGTGTCAGAGGGGGGAGACAGGGTGGGTGGCAGTAGTGCAGTACTGGGGGCTGCTGGTGGCAGTGTCTATGTGGGTAACCTTGTCCCCATGCAGCGCTGAGGTGTCAGAGGGGGGAGAAAGGGTGGGTGGCAGTAGTGCAGTAGTGGGGGCTGCTGGAGGCAGTGCCTATGTGGGTAATCTTGTCCCCATGCAGCGCTGAGGTGTCAGAGGGGGGAGACAGGGTGGGTGGCAGTAGTGCAGTAGCGGGGGCTGCCAGTGGCAGTGTCTATGTGGGTAATCCTGTCCCCATGCAGCACTGAGGTGTCAGAGGGGGGAGACAGGGTGGGTGGCAGTAGTGCAGTACTGGGGGCTGCTGGAGGCAGTGTATATGTGGGTAATCTTGTCCCCATGCAGCACTGAGGATTCAGAGGGGGGAGACAGGGTGGGTGGCAGTAGTGCAGTAGTGGGGGCTGCTGGAGGCAGTGTATATGTGGGTAATATTGTCCCCATGCAGCACTGAGGTGTCAGAGGGGGGAGACAGGGTGGGTGGCAGTAGTGCAGTACTGGGGGCTGCTGGAGGCAGTGTCTATGTGGGTAATCTTGTCCCCATGCAATGCTGAGGTGTCAGAGGGGGGAGACAGGGTGGGTGGCAGTAGTGCAGTACTGGGGGCTGCTGGTGGCAGTGTCTATGTGGGTAACCTTGTCCCCATGCAGCGCTGAGGTGTCAGAGGGGGGAGAAAGGGTGGGTGGCAGTAGTGCAGTAGTGGGGGCTGCTGGAGGCAGTGCCTATGTGGGTAATCTTGTCCCCATGCAGCGCTGAGGTGTCAGAGGGGGGAGACAGGGTGGGTGGCAGTAGTGCAGTAGCGGGGGCTGCCAGTGGCAGTGTCTATGTGGGTAATCCTGTCCCCATGCAGCACTGAGGTGTCAGAGGGGGGAGACAGGGTGGGTGGCAGTAGTGCAGTACTGGGGGCTGCTGGAGGCAGTGTATATGTGGGTAATATTGTCCCCATGCAGCGCTGAGGTGTCAGAGGGGGGAGACAGGGTGGGTGGCAGTAGTGCAGTAGCGGGGGCTGCCAGTGGCAGTGTCTATGTGGGTAATCTTGTCCCCATGCAGCGCTGAGGTATCAGAGGGGAGACAGGGTGGGTGGCAGTAGTGCAGTAGCGGGAGCTGCTGGAGGCAGTGTCTATGTGGGTAATATTGTCCCCATGCAGCACTGAGGTGTCAGAGGGGGGAGACAGGGTGGGTGGCAGTAGTGCAGTAGTGGGGGCTGCAAGAGGCAGTGTATATGTGGGTAATCTTGTCCCTATGCAATGCTGAGGTGTCAGAGGGGGGAGACAGGGTGGGTGGAAGTAGCGGGAGCTGCTGGAGGCAGTGTATATGTGGGTAATCTTGTCCCCATGCAGCACTGAGGATTCAGAGGGGGGAGACAGGGTGGGTGGCAGTAGTGCAGTAGTGGGGGCTGCTGGAGGCAGTGTATATGTGGGTAATATTGTCCCCATGCAGCACTGAGGTGTCAGAGGGGGGAGACAGGGTGGGTGGCAGTAGTGCAGTACTGGGGGCTGCTGGAGGCAGTGTCTATGTGGGTAATCTTGTCCCCATGCAATGCTGAGGTGTCAGAGGGGGGAGACAGGGTGGGTGGCAGTAGTGCAGTAGTGGGGGCTGCTGGAGGCAGTGTCTATGTGGGTAACCTTGTCCCCATGCAGCACTGAGGTGTCAGAGGGGGGAGACAGGGTGGGTGGCAGTAGTGCAGTAGCGGGAGCTGCTGGAGGCAGTGTCTATGTGGGTAATATTGTCCCCATGCAGCACTGAGGTGTCAGAGGGGGGAGACAGGGTGGGTGGCAGTAGTGCAGTAGTGGGGGCTGCAAGAGGCAGTGTATATGTGGGTAATCTTGTCCCTATGCAATGCTGAGGTGTCAGAGGGGGGAGACAGGGTGGGTGGAAGTAGCGGGAGCTGCTGGAGGCAGTGTATATGTGGGTAATCTTGTCCCCATGCAGCACTGAGGTGTCAGAGGGGGGAGACAGGGTGGGTGGCAGTAGTGCAGTAGCGGGGGCTGCTGGAGGCAGTGTTTATGTGGATAATATTGTCCCCATGCAGCGCTTAGGTGGCAGAGGGGGGAGACAGGGTGGGTGGCAGTAGTGCAGTAGTGGGGGCTGCTGGTGGCAGTGTCTATGTGGGTAATCTTGTCCCCATGCAGAGCTGAGGTGTCAGAGGGGGGAGACAGTGTGGGTGGCAGTAGTGCAGTAGCGGGGGCTGCTGGAGGCAGTGTATATGTGGATAATATTGTCCCCATGCAGCACTGAGGTGTCAGAGGGGGAGACAGGGTGGGTGGCAGTAGTGGGGGCTGCTGGAGACAGTGTCTATGTGGGTAATCTTGTCCCCATGCAGCACTGAGGTGTCAGAGGGGGGAGACAGGGTGGGTGGCAGTAGTGCAGTAGTGGGGGCTGCTGGAGGCAGTGTATATGTGGGTAATATTGTCCCCATGGAGCTCTGAGGTGTCAGAGGGGGGAGACAGGGTGGGTGGCAGTAGTGCAGTAGCGGGGGCTGCTGGTGGCAGTGTCTATGTGGGTAATCTTGTCCCCATGCAGCACTGAGGTGTCAGAGGGGGGAGACAGGGTGGGTGGCAGTAGTGCAGTACTGGGGGCTGCTGGTGGCAGTGTATATGTGGGTAATCTTGTCCCCATGTAGAGCTGAGGTGTCAGAGGGGGGAGACAGGGTGGGTGGCAGTAGTGCAGTAGCGGGGGCTGCAAGAGGCAGTGTATATGTGGGTAATCTTGTCCCCATGCAGTGCTGAGGTGTCAGAGGGGGGAGACAGGGTGGGTGGCAGTAGTGCAGTACTGGGGGCTGCTGGAGGCAGTGTATATGTGGGTAATCTTGTCCCCATGCAGCACTGAGGTGTCAGAGGGGGGAGACAGGGTGGGTGGCAGTAGTGCAGTAGCAGGGGCTGCTGGAGGCAGTGTATATGTGGATAATATTGTCCCCATGCAGCGCTTAGGTGGCAGAGGGGGGAGACAGGGTGGGTGGCAGTAGTGCAGTAGCGGGGGCTGCTGGAGGCAGTGTCTATGTGGGTAATCTTGTCCCCATGCAGCACTGAGGTGTCAGAGGGGGGAGACAGGGTGGGTGGCAGTAGTGCAGTACTGGGGGCTGCTGGAGGCCGTGTCTATGTGGGTAATCTTGTCCCCATGCAGCGCTGAGGTGTCAGAGGGGGGAGACAGGGTGGGTGGCAGTAGTGCAGTAGGGGGGCTGCTGGAGGCAGTGTATATGTGGGTAATCTTGTCCCCATGCAGCACTGAGGTGTCAGAGGGGGGAGACAGGGTGGGTGGAAGTAGCGGGGGCTGCTGGAGGCAGTGTATATGTGGGTAATCCTGTCCCCATGCAGAGCTGAGGTGTCAGAGGGGGGAGACAGGGTGGGTGGCAGTAGTGCAGTAGCGGGGGCTGTTGGAGGCCGTGTCTATGTGGGTAACCTTGTCCCCATGCAGCGCTGAGGTGTCAGAGGGGGGAGACAGGGTGGGTGGCAGTAGTGCAGTACTGGGGGCTGCTGGTGGCAGTGTCTATGTGGGTAACCTTGTCCCCATGCAGCGCTGAGGTGTCAGAGGGGGGAGACAGGGTTGGTGGCAGTAGTGCAGTAGTGGGGGCTGCTGGAGGCAGTGCCTATGTGGGTAATCTTGTCCCCATGCAGCGCTGAGGTGTCAGAGGGGGGAGACAGGGTGGGTGGCAGTAGTGCAGTAGCGGGGGCTGCCAGTGGCAGTGTCTATGTGGGTAATCCTGTCCCCATGCAGCACTGAGGTGTCAGAGGGGGGAGACAGGGTGGGTGGCAGTAGTGCAGTACTGGGGGCTGCTGGAGGCAGTGTATATGTGGGTAATATTGTCCCCATGCAGCGCTGAGGTGTCAGAGGGGGGAGACAGGGTGGGTGGCAGTAGTGCAGTAGCGGGGGCTGCCAGTGGCAGTGTCTATGTGGGTAATCTTGTCCCCATGCAGCACTGAGGATTCAGAGGGGGGAGACAGGGTGGGTGGCAGTAGTGCAGTAGTGGGGGCTGCTGGAGGCAGTGTCTATGTGGGTAATCTTGTCCCCATGCAGCACTGAGGTGTCAGAGGGGGGAGACAGGGTGGGTGGCAGTAGTGCAGTAGTGGGGGCTGCAAGAGGCAGTGTATATGTGGGTAATCTTGTCCCCATGCAGCGCTGAGGTGTCAGAGGGGGGAGACAGGGTGGGTGGCAGTAGTGCAGTAGCGGGGGCTGCTGGAGGCAGTGTCTATGTGGGTAATCTTGTCCCCATGCAGCGCTGAGGTGTCAGAGGGGGGAGACAGGGTGGGTGGCAGTAGTGCAGTAGCGGGGGCTGCTGGAGGCAGTGTATATGTGGGTAATATTGTCCCCATGCAGTGCTGAGGTGTCAGAGGGGGGAGACAGGGTGGGTGGAAGTAGCGGGAGCTGCTGGAGGCAGTGTATATGTGGGTAATCTTGTCCCCATGCAGCACTGAGGTGTCAGAGGGGGGAAACAGGGTGGGTGGCAGTAGTGCAGTAGCGGGGGCTGCTGGAGGCAGTGTTTATGTGGATAATATTGTCCCCATGCAGCGCTTAGGTGGCAGAGGGGGGAGACATGGTGGGTGGCAGTAGTGCAGTAGTGGGGGCTGCTGGTGGCAGTGTCTATGTGGGTAATCTTGTCCCCATGCAGAGCTGAGGTGTCAGAGGGGGGAGACAGTGTGGGTGGCAGTAGTGCAGTAGCGGGGGCTGCTGGAGGCAGTGTATATGTGGGTAATCTTGTCCCCATGCAATGCTGAGGTGTCAGAGGGGGGAGACAGGGTGGGTGGCAGTAGCGGGGGCTGCTGGAGGCAGTGTATATGTGGATAATATTGTCCCCATGCAGCACTGAGGTGTCAGAGGGGGGAGACAGGGTGGGTGGCAGTAGTGGGGGCTGCTGGAGACAGTGTCTATGTGGGTAATCTTGTCCCCATGCAGCACTGAGGTGTCAGAGGGGGGAGACAGGGTGGGTGGCAGTAGTGCAGTACTGGGGGCTGCAAGAGGCAGTGTCTATGTGGGTAATCTTGTCCCCATGCAGCACTGAGGTGTCAGAGGGGGGAGACAGGGTGGATGGCAGTAGTGCAGTAGCAGGGGCTGCTGGAGGCAGTGTATATGTGGATAATATTGTCCACATGCAGCACTGAGGTGTCAGAGGGGGGAGACAGGGTGGGTGGCAGTAGTGGGGGCTGCTGGAGACAGTGTCTATGTGGGTAATCTTGCCCCCATGCAGCGCTGAGGTGTCACAGGGGCGAGACAGGGTGGGTGGCAGTAGTGCAGTAGCGGGGGCTGCCAGTGGCAGTGTCTATGTGGGTAATCTTGTCCCCATGCAGCACTGAGGTGTCAGAGGGGGGAGACAGGGTGGGTGGCAGTAGTGCAGTACTGGGGGCTGCTGGTGGCAGTGTATATGTGGGTAATCTTGTCCCCATGTAGAGCTGAGGTGTCAGAGGGGGGAGACAGGGTGGGTGGCAGTAGTGCAGTAGCGGGGGCTGCAAGAGGCAGTGTATATGTGGGTAATCTTGTCCCCATGCAGTGCTGAGGTGTCAGAGGGGGGAGACAGGGTGGGTGGCAGTAGTGCAGTAGCGGGGGCTGCTGGAGGCAGTGTATATGTGGGTAATCTTGTCCCCATGCAGCACTGAGGTGTCAGAGGGGGGAGACAGGGTGGGTGGCAGTAGTGCAGTACTGGGGGCTGCTGGAGGCAGTGTATATGTGGGTAATCTTGTCCCCATGCAGCACTGAGGTGTCAGAGGGGGGAGACAGGGTGGGTGGCAGTAGTGCAGTAGCAGGGGCTGCTGGAGGCAGTGTATATGTGGATAATATTGTCCCCATGCAGCGCTTAGGTGGCAGAGGGGGGAGACAGGGTGGGTGGCAGTAGTGCAGTACTGGGGGCTGCTGGAGTCAGTGTATATGTGGGTAATCTTGTCCCCATGCAGCACTGAGGTGTCAGAGGGGGAAGACAGGGTGGGTGGCAGTAGTACAGTAGTGGAGGCTGCTGGAGACAGTGTCTATGTGGGTAATCTTGTCCCCATGCAGAGCTGAGGTGTCAGAGGGGGGAGACAGGGTGGGTGGAAGTAGCGGGGGCTGCTGGTGGCAGTGTTTATTTGGGTAATCTTGTCCCCATGCAGCGCTGAGGTGTCAGAGGGGGGGGAAGACAGGGTGGGTGGCAGTAGGGCAGTAGCGGGGGCTGCTGGTGGCAGTGTCTATGTGGGTAACCTTGTCCCCATGCAGCGCTGAGGTGTCAGAGGGGGAGACAGGGTGGGTGGCAGTAGTGCAGTACTGGGGGCTGCTGGTGGCAGTGTTTATGTGGGTAATCTTGTCCCCATGCAGCGCTGAGGTGTCAGAGGGGGGGAGACAGGGTGGAAAGCAGTAGGGCAGTAGCGGGGGCTGTTGGAGGCAGTGTATATGTGGGTAATCTTGTCCCCATGGAGCTCTGAGGTGTCAGAGGGGGAGACAGGGTGGGTGGCAGTAGTGCAGTAGCGGGTGCTGCTGGAGGCAGTGTATATGTGGGTAATCTTGTCCCCATGCAGCACTGAGGTGTCAGAGGGGGGAGACAGGGTGGGTGGCAGTAGTGCAGTAGTCGGGGCTGCTGGAGGCAGTGTCTATGTGGGTAATCTTGTCCCCATGCAGCACTGAGGTGTCAGAGGGGGGAGACAGGGTGGGTGGCAGTAGTGCAGTAGCGGGGGCTGCTGGAGGCAGTGTATATGTGGGTAATCTTGTCCCCATGCAGCACTGAGGTGTCAGAGGGGGGAGACAGGGTGGGTGGCAGTAGTGCAGTACTGGGGGCTGCTGGTGGCAGTGTATATGTGGGTAATCTTGTCCCCATGCAGCACTGAGGTGTCAGAGGGGGGAGACAGGGTGGGTGGCAGTAATGCAGTACTGGGTGCTGCTGGAGGCAGTGTATATGTGGGTAATCTTGTCCCCATGCAGCACTGAGGTGTCAGAGGGGGAGACAGGGTGGGTGGCAGTAGTGCAGTAGTGGGGGCTGCAAGAGGCAGTGTATATGTGGGTAATATTGTCCCCATGCAGCACTGAAGTGTCAGAGGGGGACACAGGGTGGGTGGCAGTAGTGCACTAGCGGGGGCTGCTGGAGGCAGTGTATATGTGGGTAATCTTGTCCCCATGCAGCACTGAGGTGTCAGAGGGGGGAGACAGGGTGGTGGCAGTAGTGCAGTAGTGGGGGCTGCTGGAGGCAGTGTCTATGTGGGTAACCTTGTCCCCATGCAGAGCTGAGGTGTCAGAGGGGGGAGACAGGGTGGGTGGCAGTAGTGCAGTAGTGGGGGCTGCTGGAGGCAGTGTATATGTGGGTAATCCTGTCCCCATGCAGTGCTGAGGTGTCAGAGGGGGGAGACAGGGTGGGTGGCAGTAGTGCAGTAGTGAGGGCTGCCAGAGGCAGTGTATATGTGGGTAATCTTGTCCCCATGCAGCGCTGAGGTGTCAGAGGGGGGAGACAGGGTGGGTGGCAGTAGTGCAGTAGCGGGGGCTGCTGGAGGCAGTGTATATGTGGGTAATCCTGTCCCCATGCAGTGCTGAGGTGTCAGAGGCGGGAGACAGGGTGGGTGGCAGTAGTGCAGTAGTGGGGGCTGCAAGAGGCAGTGTATATGTGGGTAATCTTGTCCCCATGCAATGCTGAGGTGTCAGAGGGGGGAGACAGGGTGGGTGGAAGTAGTGCAGTAGCAGGGGCTGCTGGAGGCAGTGTATATGTGGGTAATATTGTCCCCATGCAGCGCTTAGGTGGCAGAGGGGGGAGACAGGGTGGGTGGCAGTAGTGCAGTAGCGGGGGCTGCTGGAGGAAGTGTCTATGTGGGTAATCTTGTCCCCATGCAGCGCTGAGGTGTCAGAGGGGGGAGACAGGGTGGGTGGCAGTAGTGCAGTAGCGGGGGCTGCCAGTGGCAGTGTCTATGTGGGTAATATTGTCCCCATGCAGCACTGAGGTGTCAGAGGGGGGAGACAGGGTGGGTGGCAGTAGTGCAGTAGTGGGGGCTGCTGGAGGCAGTGTATATGTGGGTAATCTTGTCCCCATGCAATGCTGAGGTGTCAGAGGGGGGAGACTGGGTGGGTGGAAGTAGCGGGAGCTGCTGGAGGCAGTGTATATGTGGGTAATCTTGTCCCCATGCAGCACTGAGGTGTCAGAGGGGGGAGACAGGGTAGGTGGCAGTAGTGCAGTAGTGGGGGCTGCAAGAGGCAGTGTATATGTGGGTAATCTTGTCCCCATGCAGCGCTGAGGTGTCAGAGGGGGAGACAGGGTGGGTGGCAGTAGTGCAGTAGCAGGGGCTGCTGGAGGCAGTGTATATGTGGGTAATCTTGTCCCCATGCAGCGCTGAGGTGTCAGAGGGGGGAGACAGGGTGGGTGGCAGTAGTGCAGTAGCGGGGGCTGCTGGAGGCAGTGTCTATGTGGGTAATCTTGTCCCCATGCAGCACTGAGGTGTCAGAGGGGGGAGACAGGGTGGGTGGCAGTAGTGCAGTAGCGGGGGCTGCTGGAGGCAGTGTATATGTGGGTAATCTTGTCCCCATGCAGCACTGAGGTGTCAGAGGGGGGAGACAGGGTGGGTGGCAGTAGTGCAGTAGCGGGGGCTGCTGGAGGCAGTGTATATGTGGGTAATCTTGTCCCCATGCAGAGCTGAGGTGTCAGAGGGGGGAGACAGGGTGGGTGGCAGTAGTGCAGTAGTGGGGGCTGCTGGAGGCAGTGTATATGTGGGTAATCTTGTCCCCATGCAGCACTGAGGTGTCAGAGGGGGGAGACAGGGTGGGTGGCAGTAGTGCAGTACTGGGGGCTGCTGGAGGCAGTGTATATGTGGGTAATATTGTCCCCATGCAGCGCTTAGGTGGCAGAGG